>NC_057419.1:25360640-25484729 GCF_019320065.1 Cervus canadensis
CAGAGTCACAACTGAAAGACTTTCACTTTCACACTCAGTAAATCTTTAATCCAATCTTGGATTAAAGATTTCATTTCACAAACAGGTCCAATATTTTTCTAATTCAAAGCAGTTGATCATCCGATTGTTGCATAACAAATTATTCCCGCAGCTAGTGACTTAAAAGAGCCCCCATTTTTTGCTCATCATTTTGTGGGACAGGATCTCAGAAAGGGCTTGGCTGGATGGTTCCTGCTCAGAGTCTCTCAAATGGCTGTAGTCAGATGCTGACTGGGGCTGCCGGCATCTGAGGCCCAATTGGGCTGGAGGTCCCTGCTGGTGCACTTAAGTGACTGGCAGCGAGTGCTGTCTGTTGACTAGAAGCTCATTTGGGGTTGACACTGGAATACCTCCGGGTGGCTTGGCATGTTGTGTGGGCTCCTCACAGCATGGCAGCTTGGCTCCCAGAGTGTGCATCCTAAGAGAATGCATCTGGAGAGCAAACACCTTCAGTGGAAGACACAAATCTTCTTCTGACCTAGCCTTGGAAGTCACCCGGCATCATTTATGCCATATTCCGTTTGTTATAAGAAAGTCACAAAGGCCAGTTCAGATGTCCAGGGTTAGGAGTTGTGCCTACCTTTCAGTTCAGTTCAGTTCAGTCGCTCAGTCGTGTCCGACTCTTTGTGACCCCATGAATCGCAGCACGCCAGGCCTCCCTGTCCATCACCAACTCCCGGAGTTTACTCAAACTCATGTCCATTGAGTCGGTGATGCCATCCAGCCATCTCATCCTCTGTCGTCCCCTTCTCCTCCTGCCCCCAATTCCTCCCAGCATCAGGGTCTTTTCCAATGAGTCAACTCTTCGCATGAGGTGGCCAAAGTATTGGAGTTTCAGCTTCAGCATCAGTCCTTCCAATGAACACCCGGGACTGATCTCCTTTAGGATGGACTGCATGGATCTCCTTGCAGTCCAAGGGACTCTCAAGAGTCTTCTCCAACACCACAGTTCAGATGCATCAATTTTTCGGTGCTCAGCTTTCTTCACAGTCCAACTCTCACATCCATACATGACCACTGGAAAAACCATAGCCTTGACCAGACGGACCTTTGTTGGCAAAGTAATGTCTCTGCTTTTTAATATGCTATCTAGGTTGGTCATAACTTTCCTTCCAAGGAGTAAGCGTCTTTTAATTTCATGGCTGAAGTCACCATCTGCAGTGATTTTGGAGCCCCAAAAAATAAAGTCTGACACTGTTTCCACTGTTTCCCCATCTATTTCCCATGAGGTGATGGGACCAGATGCCATGATCTTAGTTTTCTGAATGTTAAGCTTTAAGCCAACTTTTTCACTCTCCTCTTTCACTTTCATCAAGAGGCTTTTTAGTTCCTCTTCACTCTCTGTCATAAGGGTGGTGTCATCTGCATATCTGAGGTTATTTATATTTCTCCTGGCAATCTTGATTCCAGCTTGTGCTTCTTCCAGCCCAGTGTTTCTCATGATGTACTCTGCATAGAAGTTAAATAAGCAGGGTGACAATATACAGTCTTGACATACTCCTTTCCCGATTTGGAACCAGTCTGTTGTTCCATGTCCAGTTCTAACTGTTGCTTCCTGACCTGCATACAGGTTTCTCAAGAGGCAGGTCAGGTGGTCTGGTATTCCCATCTCTTTCAGAATTTTCCACAGTTTGCTGTGATCCACACAGTCGAAGGCTTTGGTGTAGTCAATAAAGCAGAAATAGATGTTTTTCTGGAACTCTCTTGCTTTTTCAATGATCCAGTGGATATTGACAATTTTTTCTCTGGTTGCTCTGCCTTTTCTAAAACCAGCTTGAACATCTGAAAGTTCTTGGTTCACGTATTGCTGAAGCCTGGCTTGGAGAATTTTGAGCATTACTTTACTAGCGTGTGAGATGAGTGCAATTGTGTGGTAGTCTGAGCCTTCTTTGGGATTGCCTTTCTTAGGGATTGGAATGAAAACTGATCACAATTCCCATCTCCAAATTGAATAGTCAGGTGGTATTTTACTTGCTTTGAGAGCACAGGCATAAGACTTAGTTGTGGCTTTACATATGCACAAGGGCCCTTTCTTGCGATCCATTGATCTACTCTGCTGATTCCTCACCAAGGGAGAGGCACAGTAGAAATCTGCTTGGGGTCCAGGTAGAGAAGACATGGGAGAAAGATGCTCAGAAATGACATCAGCATCCACGTTGGGCTTTTATGCTCTCATTGAGGTTCCTTCTGAAAGTCCAAAATCACTTTATATGAAGCCAAGAGACATGGAGGGTGGGAACTAAACCTTACAGTCCTCTCTCTGCTTGTCAGAACTGCATGTCAAAATTCTCCGGCAGAGCCAGATGAGGAGATAAAGTTTAAATGAAGTAGACTGTAAGGTCCACATTATTCATCATCGTTCTAATATTGCCTACTACTGTTGAAAGTTTCCTTCATTAACATGTGCTTTGCTGCTTCTTAAAATAGCTCCATAACCAAATGCTGTAATTCTGAAAAGCATGATAAAAAAGGTTCTCTGATCGTGCTCATTCCTGAATATTTTTAGCAGAGCAATAATTAGGATTTGGAGGAAGCCGGGTGCCTCATTATGTCAGCAGAGGGCTTGGCTTCTTTCAGAGACCCGCCTCCTAACCAGCCAAAGCAAATCTCTCCCCAACCCCAGTTTCCAGTTACTCAGCCCCAGAGACCTCACCCTGTGTCTTCAGAGAAAGGGTGAGCCCATGTCACCAGTGTCTGAGTGACTTCCTAAAGTCCGTGTGTGACTAGACACTGCTCTTAACATTTCAGCAGGCAGGGCTCGTGAGTGCGATGCCTGCCTGCTGAAAGACAGGACGTACTCCTCCCCAGAAAAGCTCCTAGCTGCTCTCACTGAGGTGAGGATGTGGTCTCAGGGTCCCTGGCTTGGGGCCCCTCGCCCACCAGAGCCCCCTGCACAGTTGCATCAGTTGGGTGTTGTTAATATCCATGTGTTTAGATGTTTCTGTCCTCTGCCTTCTTCTTAGATTTCTGTTTTGAGTCCACTGTCTTAGAGCGTGCTAAAAGAAGTTTCTGGCCTCAGGGCCACAGTATATTTGTGGCAGAGTGAGGGGAGGGGCAGCACTCACAGAACACTGAAGTCCAGTGTGGCGAGGCCAAGGCTGGGCCAGCCCATTGCTCAGCTCCCTGGGAAACAAGGAGAACAATGCCCGCTGCCATTGCCTAGCACGGAGACCTTGGCTTAGGGAGTGAAGGCGGAAAGAAGGTCTGAGAGGAGACTGGAGGGAGCACAGGGAAGAGAGAAAGTGAGCTGCTGCAGAGTCAAGGCTTCGAATCTAAATCCAAAGGACAATGTTTGCATCTAAATACAAAGCCAATGAGGATGTTGAGCAGGATTTTGAAAGACTGTTCCGCAGCTCTGGCTATGGGAGAGTGGATTTGAGGGGATAGAAAAGTGATAACTATGGAGACTGGTTTTGAGGCTCTTGCTGTAATTTTTGAACAAAATGGGGTTAGGTTGGTTTAGATGGAGGATGGAGAGAAGCAGGTGAACCAGGGAGACACTTGGGAAGTATGTTGGTGAGTAGAAAGAAATTGATTGGACATAAGGACTAAGGGAGAGGGAGGTGGCACAGATGAGGCCTAGGTCATTTTGCACAGCCAGCTCATTTCTCAACTCTGGAGGCTGAGGTTAGTAACTTGCCTCCTGAGGCTTGAGTGACTTGCTCAAGTCTAGAAACGGAGGACCCAGCACCCCTGTCCCTAAGCTCTGTCCTTCATGCTGTGTGATGCCTGGTATCTCTGACTGAGTGACCACCATCATATTAGACAGAAAGATTTCAATTGCCAGCACGTGATTTCAGTCGACAACAGAAGTACAAGCATGAACCAGATTCTTGTCTTTTTAAATTATTTTTTAAATTATTTTATATTGGAGCATAGTTGATTAACCATGCTGTGTTAGTTCCAGGTGTACAGCAAAGTGAATCATTTATATATCACATATTTCTGCTCTTTTTAAGATTATTTTCCCATACAGGCCATTCCAGAGTATGGAATACAGTTCCCTATGCTATACAGCAGGTTTTTAGTTATCTGTTTTATATACGTAGGGTGTATATGTCAATCCCACTCTCTCAATTTATTCTTCCCTTCCATCTCCTGGTAACCATAAGTTTGTTTTCAACATCTGTGACTCTCCTTCTGTTTTATAAATGAGTTCATTTGTAAACAACCTTTTTTTTAGATTCCACATATGTGTTATCATGTGATATTTGTCTTTCTGTGTCTGACTTACTTCACTCATTGTGACAATCTCTAGGTCCATTCATGTTGCTGCAAATGGCATTATTTTGTTCTTTCTTATGACTGAGTAATATTCTATTGTATATATGTACCATGTCTTCTTTATCAATTCCTCTGTTGATGGACATTTAGGCTGTTTCCATGTCTTGGCTATTGTAAATAGTACTGCAATGAACATTAGGGTACATGTATCTTTTCTAACCATGGTTTTCTCTGGATATAGGCCCAGGAGTGGGATTGCTGGGTCATGTGGTATTTTTCTTTTTTGTTGTTTAAGGGAACGTCATACTGTTTTCTATAGTGGCTGTACCAATTTACATTTCCACTCACAGTATAGGAGCATTCCCTTTTTTCCACGCCCTCTTTAGCATTTACTGTCTGTAGAGTTTTTGATGATGGCCATTCTGACTGAGGTGATTTTCATTGTATTTTTGATTTGCATTTTTCTAATAATTAGTGATGTTGAGCATCTTTTTTCATGTGCCTCTTGGCCATCTGTTGTGTCTTTGGAGAAATGTCTATTTAGATCTTCTGCCCTTTTAAAAAATATTTTTAAAATTTTATTTTTGGCTGCACTGGGTCTTTGTTGCTACATGCAAGCTTTCTCTAGTTGTGGCGAGCAGGGGCTACTCTCTAGTTGTGGTATGCAGTCTTCTTATTGCCATGGCTTCTCTGTTGGAGAGCATGGGCTCTAAGGCATGGGCTCAGTAGTTGTGGCTCACAGGCTTAGTTGCTCTGCAGGATGTGGAATTTTAATCTATTTTGAGTTTATATCTCTGCACGGTGTTAAAGAATGTTCTAATTTCATTTTTTTTTTACATGTAGGTGTCCAGTTTTCCCAGCACCATTTATTGACAAGAATGTCTTTTCTCCATTGTACAGTCTGCCCCCTTTGTGATAGAGTAATTGGCCATAGGTGTGTGGGTTTATTTCTGAGTTTTCTATCCTGTTCCATTGATCTATATGTCTGCTTTTGTGATAGGACTATCCTGTTTTGATGACTGTAGCTTTCTAGTATAGTCTGAAGTCCGGAAGTTTGGTTCTTCCAGCTCCATTTTTCTTTTTCGAGATTGCTTTGAGAATTTGGAGTCTTTTGTGTCTCCATCTAAATTTAAAAATTTTTTGTTGTAGTTCTATGAAAAATGCCATTTGTACTTTGATAAGGATTGTACTGAACCTATAGAGTGTGTCAGGTAGTATAAGCATTTTGACAGTATTGGTTCTTCCTATTCAAAAACAGGTATATCTTTCATCTGTTTATGTCATCTTCAATTTCACCAGATTCTTGTCTTTGATAACACTTGTGACTTCTTTACGGCCTTGTATTGGTACATTGAAATATATCTTTGAGGACTTTAAGGAAGTTCTATGAGAACTTGGCATCCTCTCTGCTTGTTTGTTTCTCCTCAGTTCCAGTAGTGTATAGACGAAAAGGCCTTTGTGTCGTGAAACCACCATTGAGAGTAGATTGCTCTTAGAAGGGTAAAATCATTGAGCAACCCCTGGGCATGTCTTTAGACCAGAGACAATAAAAATACTGCACCCTTCTTCTTTCCCTTTGCTATAACGTGATGCAGAACTCCCTGGGGAAGAAGGGGAGTTGCTGTGATCTCACAAATTCTTTGACTCAATTGCTATGCTCCATTCACTTACTCATTTAATTTGCATGTATTGAGAACTTTGCATGTGCTAGACACTGGGGCACTGAACTGGGTGCTGGACACATAAAGATGATCAAGACACAACCTGTGCTTTCAGAGTGCTCCCTTTTCACAAGGAAATGGATACTGAAAATGCTTTTGTTAATGGCAGTCAAATTTATATTTTAATGGCTGTGGATTCTGCCTAGTGATGTCAGGAAAGACTTCCCAGAGGCATAGCCTTAAGACTGGACCCTGTACAATGAGAAGCTACTCTGAAGCTGCTGTGGGCAGGGAAGGGGGTTCTGGGGCAGGAAAGAAGGGCTTGAAATGAGCAAATGCCGAGAGCCAGGTGAGTGCCTGGTGCATCCAGGGAACAGGTCCAGGATGACAAACACTCAGTGCCTGTGGCAGGCAGGGAGTGCCTGGAATTGAGCCTGGCAGAGTCGGCTGGGGCCAGATGTGAAAGCCACCCTGACCTAGGAGCTGCCACTTTGTCCTGGACAGGAGAGTCATTCAAGAAAATGGGTCACCTGAGATCATCTTAGTTGTTTTTTCTTCATCTTGTCTTTTCTATTTGAAAAGGGATGTTTGTTCCAGCACAGAGAACAGAAGGCATCTCAACATCAGACATCATCACCAGGATTGTCCATGACTATGATGTTTATGCGCGACGCAACCTCCAGAGAGGGTACACAGCAAAGGAACTGAATGTCAGCTTTATCAATGTAGGTGTGCCACCCCACACCTCTGAGGACCAGTGCGTCATGCTACTGCTGGCACTGTTTACAAATCACTTACTTTATACCAATCAATATTCTTGATGTTTGACATTTATTGTCTCGTTCAGTCCACATAACAGCCCAATGATGTATTATTATCTCCATTTTATAGATGGAGAAACCAGTGTCATTTATGGGTAACATAATTTGACCAAGGCATACAGGTAGTGAGTGAACATCACATTTTTTAAGGGAACAGCCTCACCTCCCTTTCCACACCCCAACCTCCCCATTTAGAGTTCTCAGACTTGGGTGAAGGGTTTCTGAGAGATCTGCCCTCATGAAAGGCAAGAGTTGTCTTCTGCTCCAAGGGAAGGAAGGAGCACAGAGGCTCTACAAAGCTAAACTCAGAGAAAATGTGTTCTTATTTTAACGGTTTACAATGTTCATTTTATTAAGGCCTTACAGATGCTCATTAGAAACTTTAACACCTGCTTTTTTTTTTGTCCAGAGAAATTACAGCCACTTAAAAAAAGCCCAAAGTCTTTGGCTTCCTTTTGTATTTCTGCTGTATTGTTCCCACAGAGCTGCTGTTAGTTTAATAATAGAGCACCCATTAAAACAATCTTTAAAACAAGCTGTTAAAAAGCAAAGAGGGCAGCCCAGTTGCTAGAGGTGATGTTGGTTGAGTCTGGATAACTATGTTTGCCTGCAGTCCAAGGAGCTGTTCGAGGTGAACAAAATAAGAGCTCTCCACACACACAGAATTTCCATCACCCAGGCTTCCCTCGTAGCTAAGTCAGTAAAGAATCTGCCTGCAATGCAGGAGACCAGGGTTTGATCCCTGGGGCAGGAAGATCCTCAGGACTTAGTGACTAAACCACCCCCCTCCAAATAGATATGGCAATTTTTTCTACAAAACTAGATGTTTTTAATTATATGAAGCCACAGTTATCCAGAAACTTACACAAACTGATCATTGGCTTCTGAATGAGGCAGGGTTCATTCAGGAATCATAAGTTAGTGATTATCAGTTGTCCTCAGGAGGCAGGAAGTGTTTCAAGCCCGAGCTCTGTGGCTTCGTACAGACTGGGCAACAAAATGGAAAATGTCAGGTTCAAGTGGCAAACAGAACAAGTGGCTGAAAAGAATTCAGTCAAAGTGATTAGTTGGTATCTTACAGAGCATAAAGCCCTGGTTATTTCAATAAATTAAACTGCCTGTTCTTTTCAATTGAATTCAGTCACCCATCCAGGCATGTCGAGCCATTCCTAAAAGTTATTGCTCACGCTCTTTCAACAGCCTGTAGATAAGCCACTTAGCTCAGGGAACCGTGTAGTCTGTGGATGTGCCCGTTGCCTTTCTGTGACCACAAGCTGCACTGTGGCGCAGAGTACATCATGTGTGTTGGACGAGTGTGTAGATGAATCACGGAACCTCGGGTGGCAGGAACCTGACGAGGGTCAGTCACCAGCCCAAGTCCCTGAATTTGTCAATAGAAAAATGAGGAAAGTTGAGTTCGGAGGGACCTGGCTCAAGTCCCTCAGGCAACGTAGAGGCAGAAGCAGTAGCAGCCTCCCAGCCTTGTGCCTCCTGGTCCAGAGCCCAGTCTAGTGTTTCAAGCAGCTCCTGAGAGCAGTGGAGAGTCACCGTGTGTTATATACAGCTGGCCGGCAGCGCGGACGGCTCACACCTCACCCTGCGGCTGCAGGAATGTTTGTGAGGTCTAGATCAGGGACCCCTGACCCAGTTTTGTCATACTGTATGTGGCTCCAAAATTTCTGAAATATGAAATGGACTTCAATTCCATATAGTGAAGAAAGGTGAGAAATCTTATTACCCTTTCAAGAGGAAATGTATTATGGTTTCATGGAGGAAAAGAGCCTTTGTTTCATGTTATCTTCATGGTTTTGATTCCACTTTCACCAGGTAACATGATTAAATGCTTCTGTTGCTTACTTGTAATCTAATAGCCAACACACACTGAGCTTTTACTAAATGCCAGACATTGTGCCAAGTACTTTACATGCATTATCTGATCTAATTGCTACAGCAACCCTGTAGGGTAGGCACAATAATTATCCCTATTTTACAGATGAGAAAACTGAGGTTTAGAGATGGCAGGTGAGTTGCCCAACAATTGATGCCTTCTAGGCACATAGGTATAGCAATGCTGCATCAAGGCTATGAACAAAATCCCAGTCCAGAGAAGCTATCAGAACAAAAATTTTCTTCATTACCAAGGAAACTGATGTGGTTCCATTAGATTAATGGGAAATATCATGACAGTGACAATTTTAGTGTAATACATGGATGCTAAGGCCCAGCCAGTGGTTCACTTATTTCAACCTATATTGGTTTTAACAATGTCTCAGTAAAATAGAGAACTCAGGCTGCTTCTGAGTGGCCATTCTATGTACAATTCATATTTTTGTGTCATATTAAGTGTCACGAGAACTGAGGGGATGCATTTGCCTAGTATCTATCCAAAATAAAGAGCAAGTGGATACTTTTGGTTCTTCTCTTATAAAGTGAATTCAACTTTATTTGTAAGGAAGAGAACATTACAACCACTTGTACTTCACTCTACCCATTCAAATAGACTAATCAGAAGTGACTTTTCTCACAAGAGATGGGCCTTCCTGTCAATCCAGCCCTTGGAAACTAGCATCCTGACTCTTCAGGTTAAGAATATGCACAAGTTGAAATAAAATCTGACCATTCTGTGAATGACTAATCTCTCCCAAGCACATTTGGGTAAATCTCTTTCTTTCTCCTTTAACTTTTGACCAGGAGAAGAAGTACTGCTTCCAAAATCAGGTAGACAAGATGAAGGAAAAGGTAAAAAATGTGGAAGAAAGATCAAAGGAATCTGTTAGCAGAGTGGAAGAAAAGAGTCATGATCTAATTCAGAAGTGGGAAGAGAAATTGAGGGAATTCATTGGCAACTTCTTAGAACTGTTTGGGCCTGATGGAGCATGGGTATGTAATTATTTCATTTCTTCCTACAATAATGGGTGTTTTCAGTTTATCCTCCTTTCCAAGGAACTACTCAAGGGTGTCCCTTATCTCAGTCCAATATGTGACCTCCGCTTTGGGCATTAGCCCAAATGACTTCAAGTCTATGCACTTCTTTATTTAGCTTCTGCTTTTCCTTTCTATATGGCACCCAGGAGTGCCCAAAGCCAATTCTGTTCTCTATTTCTATTTCTTGTTTGAAGCCATTTGGTAGTCACTGAATGTCTATTGGAGAAGGAAATGGCAACCCCCTCCAGTGTTCTTGCCTGGAGAACCCCAGGGACAGGGGAGCCTGGTGGGCTGCCGTCTATGGGTCGCACAGAGTCGGACACGACTGAAGTGACTTAGCAGCAGCAGCAGCAGAATGTCTATTACTGCAAAGGTTGGTTTCATAGCTCATCCCAATCTCCCAGTTGGAGGATGCACAGCTTATGGGTAAGGGTGAAGTAGGTCAGTGGCATCACGGATCTTGTGTTATAAAACAAGGCTAATGCCTCTTGGATAGACCAAAGGAGGAGGATGCAGAAGAAATGTAGCTGCCTTGATCACTTTTTATTGTCAGGAACTCCTGTTTCACTGGTTTGAAGAGAGAGAGAGAAGAGGTGAGACTTTGTACTCATCATGCCCTGATTTGCCCCTGTTTTTCCCATGATATATATGTGCTGGGATAAGGCATAAAAATCTTAGGGGACTGAGGCCATGATCTGAATCTTAAAACTGAGACAGAAATGCAGACAGGATTGCTTGCCTAAATTCTACATAGAATTCTGAGTGAAAATTACAGACAGAGAAAAGAAAATTCTGGAAATCACCTTGTACTCCACTGGTATTTCTACTGTGTGTGTACTTCCAGAGTAAATTACCAGTATTATCAGCAGAATTAATAAAGAGGGTTCTATGGAAGACTTTATTTAAAAAAATTGATGTATAGTTGATTTACAATGTTGTGTTAATTTCTGCAGTATAGCAAAGTTATATATATATATATATATATATATATATATGTATATATGTATATATGTATATATGTATGTATAGTATAGACACACATACATTTTTTAAATACTCTTTTCCATTATGGTTATCTTAAGATACAGAGTATTGTTCTCTGTGCTATATACAGTAGAACATGTTTATCCATTTTATGCCCAAAAGCTTACATCAGCTAACCCCAACCTCCCACCCTATCCCTCCCCCAACCCCTTCCTCCCTTCGAAATCACCAATCTATTCTCTGTGTCTGTGATTCTGTTTCTGTTTCATGGATAGCTTCATTTGTGTCATATTTTAGATTCCACATATAAGTGATATCATATGGTATTTGTCTTTCTGACTTCACTTAGTATGATAAGTGCTAAGTCCATCCATGTTGCTGAAAATAGTATTATTTTATTTTTGTTTATGGCTGAGTAGTATTTTATTGTATATATATGTATACCATGCCTTCTTTATCCATTCTTATTTTGATGGACATTTACATTGTTTCCATGACTTGGCGACTGTGAATAGTGCTGCTAGGAACACTGGGGTGCATATATCTTTTTGAATTATAGTTTTGTCTGGATATATGCCCAGGAGTGGGATTGCTGGACCATATATGGTAAGTCTTAGTTTTCTGAGGAAACTCCATACTGTTTTTCAAAGTGGTTGCGCCAACTTAAATTCCCACCAACAGTGTAAGAGGGTTCCTTTTACTCCATACCTCCTTCAGTGTTTGTTATTTGTAGACTTTTTAATGATGGCCATTCTGACTGGTGGGAAGTGCTCCCATATTGTAGTTTTGATTTGCATTTCTCTAATGATTAGTGATGTTAAGCATCTTTTCATGTGCCTCTTGACCATCTATATGTCCTTTATGGAGAAATGTCTATTTAAATCTTCTTCCCGGTTTTGGATTTTTTTGTTGTTACTGAGGTTGTATTAGCTATTTGCATATTTTGGAAAGTAAGCCCTTGCTGGTCTCATCATTTGAAAATATTTTCTCCTACTCTGTAGGTTTTCTTTTCATTTTATGGTTTCCTTTGTTGTGCAGAAGCTTATAAATTTGATTAGGTCTCATTTGTTTATTTCTATTGCCTTAGGAAACTGACCTAGAAAAACATTGGTATGATTTCTGTCAGACTATTTGGCCCGTGACTTCTTCTAGGAGTTCTAAGGTGTCATACCTTATGTTTATAGCCCATTTTGAGTTTATTTTTGTGTATGGTGAGAGGGTGTGTTTGTTCCAACTTCATTGATTTGCATGTGGTTTTCCAACATTCCCAGCACCACTTGCTGAAGAGACTGCCTTTTTCCCACTGATTTTCAGCAAAGGAGGCAAGAATACACTATCAATTGTATGTATGTGGGTTTATTTCTGGGCTTTCTACATTCTGTGCCATTGATCCATATGTTTGTTTTTGTACCAATATCACTCTGTTTTGATTACTGTAGCTTTGTAGTATTGCCTGAAGTCTGGGAGGGTGCTGCATGCTGCTTTGTTCTTTTTCTGTGGTACTGCTTTGGGAAATCTGGAGCTTTTGTGGTTCCACATAAATTTTAAGAGTATTCTATGAAAAATGTCATGGGTAATTTGATAGGGATTACATTAAATCTGTAGATTGCTTTGGGTAGTCTGGTCATTTTAACAATACTAATTCTTTCAATCCAAGAGCATGGGATATCTGAAAGAGATAGTTTTAAAGCTAGCTTTCCTTTTAGAACCAAAAGGAATGATTCCATTTGATTTCCCTGATTTTTAGTAGCCTAGATTTCCTAGTACAACATGAGAAGTCTCTAACAAAATTGACTTTGGCTGAATTATTTTATTGATGGGTTGTCCCTGCTGCCTCTCTGCTCACTGGAGCTGGTTCATAAGATTATCTAAAAGTAAAACAAGTAAAAGAACAACACTTGAGAATTTAGAAGAGATGCTTTGCTAAAAGCCTAGCAGCCTCTAAGTGATTATAGAGGTGCCGGTCATAGGCCAACTGTGTCTTGTTGGCTGAAGCTGAGAGGGGTTGGAGGGCTTGCAAGGGTCGACTTCCTTTTCATTTTCCCTGGGTTTCACAGCTTGGATCACATTCTCTGGGATTCCATGGTCTCTGTAACAAGTTTGAAATTTCTCATTAATCTAGTGTGTACTTTAATAGTTAACATTCTTCACAACTAATTTTCAGGCTCTGAGGAAAGAACTAGTGGTTTTTTAAAAATGAAAAACCAGGTAGGCATTAATTTGTTTACAGGGGTTCAGAAATGTGTCTCAGCTGAGAAGTGCAGGCGGTGTACATACCTCAAGTGGGAGGCTGTTTTTTCCACTGGGAGTGAGCAAAGGCAGGGAAAGTTATCATGTCATAGCAAGTTGACGCACTTGAGTCGTTCTGTGCTCCCAGTGTAGGTGGAATAGTAGCTGGAATTGTTCTAGGGGAACTTGGTGACAGTGAATGAGGTGATTTTTAAGAAATGAAATCCAGCTAAGATCCTGGAGGTTTTTCTTTTTAAAACTCGCTATTAGTGTCAAAACTGTTATTAACATTAATTTACTGAATCAGACAGACTTAGACATTACTTTTTTTCTGTTGACATTAAAAGTACAGGAATTGTTACAAGGATGTTAAACGCTGAGGTAAGTAATTTGCTTTTCATGAATATGCTATTGTTATAATAGTACGTTATTTGTGCATTTGGGACTGGAAATTATTTCTTAAAATAGAGAATCTGCTTTATCTGCCAATATAGTACTGATACAAATAACCTGCACTTAGAAAGGTAGAAAATACAAGGATTTAGGGTACAAAATTTGGTAAAACAGGTTTAGTGGTTATGCAATAAATGTTTCTAGATTGATTTAATGGATGTGTAGTGAAGACCTTGCAGCATTTGTGAAGGATATGGTAAGGGCTGAATCCTCCGTGTGTATGTCAGTGTAAGTAAGTCTCCTTAGCTTGCCTTACCTATTCTTAGAACACTTGGGTCACTAAATCAGTCTCCTTAGCTCTCCTTAGATCTTCTTAACTCTCCTTAGAACACTGTACTTCAGAGTAAGTAGGTCTCCTTAGCTCTCCTTATAACACTACAGGCCAGAGTAAGTAAGTCTCCTTAGCTCTCCTTATAATACTACAGGTCAGAGTAAGTAAGTCTCCGTAGCTCTCCTTAGAACACTAGAGTTCAGAGTAAGTAGGTCTCTCTAGCTCTCCTGAGCTCTCCATAGAACACTGTAGCTCAGAGTAAGTCTCCTTAGCTCTTCTTAGCTCCCCTTAGTTCTCTTAGCTCTCCTTAACTGTCTTCAGAACACTGTAGCTCAGAGTAAGTCTCCATAACTGTCCTTAGCTCTCCTTAACTTTCCTTAGCTCTCCTTAGAACACCAGAGCTCACATTAAGTAAGTCTCCTTAGCTCTCCTTAGCACACGATGGCTCAGAGTAAGTAAGTCTCCACAGCTCTCTTTAGAATGCTACAGGTCAAAGTAATTAAGTCTCCTTAGCTCTCCTTACTCTCCTTAGAACACTATAGCTCAGAGTAAGTAAGTGTCCTTAGCTCTTGTTAGCTCTCCTTAGAACAATACAGGTCAGACTAAATAAGTCTCCTTAGCTCTCCATAGAAAACTATAGCTCAGAATAAGTAGGTCTCCTTAGAACACTATAGCTCGGTGTAAGTCTCCATAGCGCTCCTTAGAAGACTATAGCTCAGAGTATTAGTAAGTCTCCTTACCTTGCCTTCCCTCTCCTTAGAACACTATAGGTCAGAGTAAGGAAGTCTCCTTAGCTCTCTTTACCTCTCTTATATATCCTTAGCTCTCATTAGAACACTTAGGTCAGTAAGTCTCCATAGCTCTCCTTAGCTCTCCTTAGAACACCATAGCTCAGAGTAAGTAAGTCTCCTTAGCTCTCCTTATAAGATTATACCTCAGAGGACGTAAGTCTCCTTAGCTATCCTAGAACATGTGCTGGGGTAAGTCAGTCTCCTTAACTATCCTTAGAAGACTATAGCTCAGAGTAAGCAAGTCTCCATAACACTCTTTCGAATGCCACAGGTCAGAGTAAGTAAGTCTTCTTAGCTCTTGTTAGCTCTCCTTAGCACTCTACAGGTCAGAGTAAGTCAGTCTCCTGAGCTCGCCTTAGAACACTATAGCTAAGAGTAAGTAGGTCTCCTTACCTCTCCTTAGAACACTACAGATCAGATTAAGTAAGTCTCCTTAGCTCTCCTTAAAACACTACAGGTCAGAGAGCTAGGAGATCTAAGAAGAGCTAAGGAGACGTACTTACTGTGACCTATAGTGTTCTAAAGAGAGCTAAGGAGACTATCCTACTGATTTAAGTTTTCTAAGGAGAGCTAAGGAGGCCTACTGACTCAGAGTTATAGTGTTCTAAAGAGAGCTAAGGAGACTTATTTACTCTTTCCTGTATTGTTTTAAGGAGAGCTAAGAGAGCATAGGAGAGCTAAGGAGACTTACTTACACCTTTTACAATGAGAATGTTTCTGATGGTGTCAGTGGGTGTTCAGGTAAGCTTTGAGTGGCCCACACAGTAGTACACACAAGATTGTGTAAATGAACTGTAATGGTAATTTCTCTGAAGTTTTCATCAACTTGTTCATATTCATTTACAAGGTTTTGTGGTGAAGGGCAAATTTTGTTCTTAGTGATTCCAAGTAAAAAGGCTAGGAGGAAAACTGGAAATGTTATCTTGGAGTGTCATACTGAGATATTTGAGGAAACTAGAAGAATTCAGCATCTAGTCCAGTTTGACATCTAATTACAAGTGTGTATTATAGTTTTTATTGAAAATTTTTCTCCTCAAGGTCCCCCAAATATCATGAGGTTCCTGCATCTGCCAGGAAGTGTCCTTCCTTACTCATGTGGTTAGGCTTCTAGGAACCCTGTTTTACAAGGGACTTTATGGGCTCCATCTATTTGCCATGAAGTGATGGGACCATATGCCATGATCTTAGTTTTATGAATGTTGAGTTATAAGCCAATTTTTTCACTCTCCTCTTTCACTTTCATCAAGAGGCTCTTTGGTTCTTCTTCGCTTTCTGCCATAAGGGTGGTGTCATCTGCATATCTGAGGTTATTGATATTTCTCCTGGCAATCTTGATCACTTCATGGCAAATAGATGGGGAAACAGTGGAAACAGTGACACTTTATTTTGGGGGGCTCCAAAATCACTGAAGATGGTGACTGCAGCCATGAAATTAAAAGACACTTGCTCCTTGGAAGAAAAGTTATGACCAACCTAGGCAGCTTATTAAAAAGCAAAGACATTACTTTGCCAACAAAGGTCCATCTAGTCAAAGCTATGGTTTTTCCAGTGGTCGTGTATGGATGTGAGAGTTGGGCTATAAAGAAAGCTGAGCACTGAAGAATTGATGCTTTTGAACTGTGGTGTTGGAGAAGACTCTTGAGAGTCCCTTGGATAGCAAGGAGATCCAACCAGTCCATCCTAAAGGAAATCAATCCTGAATATTCATTGGAAGGACTGATGCTGAAGCTGAAACTCCAATACTTTGGCCACCTGATGCAAACAACTGACTCATTTGAAAAGATCCTGATGCTGGGAATGATTGAAGGTGGGAGGAGAAGAGGACGACAGAGGATGAGATGGTTGGATGGCATTACTGACTCAATGGACATGAGTTTGAGTAAATTCCGGGAGTTGGTGATGGACTGGGAGGTCTGGCGTGCTGCAGTCCATGGGGTCACAAAGAGTTGGACGTGACTGAACTGAACTGAACTTATGGACTCCATAAAGTGTACCATGTTGCTCCTTAAAGCTGCAGGGTCATATCTGATTTTATGTACATCATTCTCAATTATGATATGTCAGTCAAAGCTTTGGTAATATAACCATGTTGAACTTATGCAAATAACAGTATTGCCATGAAAAGAAAAATATTCATTAACAATTTCTAAATTCTGGAGGGATCAGGTAGGGAGAAAATGTAGTTGTTTAATCTTTGTTCACAAAAGTATACTTTACCAAATTACTGTAAGTCATAGATGGCTTAAGAGAAAAGACTTCCTTTAATCTGGAAAAAACAAAACATTAAAAAATAAAAATGTTTTACTTAAACATAGTCATACCTGTACCATGCAAAATAGTCCCCACAAATAAAAACCAACATTCACCTTCAAGAGAAAATAAACAATGTTGTAAAGAAAAAGACGTAAAATTATATATCTTCCTCATCAGTCCATTCAGTTACATATAATTAATTCTTGACTTGTCAGTCATTTCCATGAATCTCTCTGAAGATGAAACACTTTTGCAAAAGCATCAGAGTAAAACAATAGCTGTCTGTAAATGACAAATGATTTTAAAATGGCCATGGTTAATTTAAAGATATAATGAGAGATTGTCATTGACAAGGAAATCTGGTTATTTCCATGACACTTTAATTGTAATTAAGCAATTACATATCGCTTGTAATTCTAGTTATTAACATTATTTCAGACTTCAAGAATTTCATACAAATTCTGGAACACTTATAATGTGTACCTATACAAATGTAACATAAAGAAGGCTTAGTATCACTTATTATTTGACAATGCATCCCATGTAATTTAACACCTCAATTAAGACTAATTAGTTCAGTATCTCTCTTTGATAACAAGAGAGAACAAATCTTTTGAGATATTTCAAAGGCCCTCTGGAAAGTCCCAAGGTTACTTCCAGCTCAAAAAGATTTAATTTAGATTTTACTTTTGAAAGTCTGTCAAACGTGCCAAAAGTTCTGGACACTTGACTAACAGTATCACAGATCATTATGAAAAAATAATTTAAAGTGACAAAATATTTTAAAGGCAAATATAGGTTACATAGTTGTAGGCAAAACTTAGTTCATTTAATATTAAGAAGTTTCAGTTTTCTTATGTAATCAAAGACCTAATTAAGACAACATGAAGCACAGGAAATAATTTTGGTAAGACACAAAATCTTTGCTTTCTAGGCAGAGCAGACCCCTCACAATATCTTTACCAAGAGCAGACCAAAAGTCTAAGAAAACTTTTTCCATTTAGTAGATGAAAGAAAATTAAGTTTTAGTTTTATTTAAGTATACTATTGATATTAAAACTTATTTTTAAAAGCCTTTTTTTTCTAATTTAAAATTTATGCTTTATTTTATTTTATTTATTTTTGCATGTGCTGCGTACTTTTATTTTTTTTCCATTTATTTTTATTAGTTGAAGGCTAATTACTTTATAATATTGTAGTGGTTTTTGCCATACATTGACATGAATCAGCCATGGAGTTACATGTGTTCCCCATCCTGATCCCTCCTCCCACCTCCCTCTCCACCTGATCCCTCTGGGTCTTCCCAGTGCACCAGCCCCGAGCACTTGTCTCAGGCATCCAACCTGGGCTGGTGATCTGTTTCACCCTTATAATAACAATTCAATTTTATCCATCTTGATTACACAAGGTAAAATTCTTTCCTCACGACTGCCCACATCCATTTAGTTGCTCCTTTATTCTCCTCTTTCCCATTCTGAAACAACGAGCTTTACTTGAGGACAAATTTACTTTCATTTTCCTTAACAAAAATACATTTTCATACCTTGTACTTTTTGTTAGCCCAAAACAACACTACTTTCCTACTATAGAAAACTGTTTCCCCTATTATTTCTAGAAGTTTTCATTACAAATTAGAATTCTTAGAGACCTTAATTTCTTGTGAAAACTAAGAAGTAAATAATTCTGAACTGTTACACCAGGTTTCTTTAGATTGGCAAATTTGTGAATACATTTCATAATTTTTAGCAACTTTCTTATAGGTCAGTTTTTCAGTATGACACAAGAACAGGCCAGTATCTTTAAGAAATGGATAAATTCCAAAAACCATACAAACTTCCAAGACTGAAGCAAAACAGAAAATCCAAACATACCAATGACAAGGAGGTTGAATCAGCAATCAAAAACTTCCCAACAAACAAAAGCTAGGATCAGATTGCTTCTCTTGTGAGAATTACCAAACATTGAAAGAATTAATACCAATCCTTCCCTAACTCTTGAAAAAAAAATGAAGAGCAGGGAACATCTTCCAACTCATTTTATAAGGTCAGCATTACCCTGATACCAAAGCCAGACAAAGACACAAGAAAATAAAATTACAGGCCAATATGCCTGATGAATATAGAGATAAATTCTCTATATCTCAAAATTTCCCACCAAATATTAACAAACCAAAGTGAATAGCACATTAAGTTGATTCTATACCATGATCAATTAGGATATTTCATTGGGATGCAAGGAGAGTTCAATGTATACAAACCAAGAGACATGTATTAAGAGAATGAAAGTTTAAAAATTACATGATCATTATGAGTAGATGCAGAAAAAGTATTAGATGATATTCAGTATTGACTCATTACTAAAACACTTAACAAATTGGGTTTAGAAGCAACATACCTCTACAAAATAAAGGCCATATGTGGCAAATCCACACCAACATCATACTCAATGATGAAAGTTTCTAAGCTTTTCTTCTAAGATCAGGAACAAGACAGGGATGTTCACTCTTGCCACTTTTCAACATGGTACTGGAATCACTAGCCAGAAAAATCTGTCGGGAAGAAGAAATAAAAATCATTAAAACAGAAAAGAAATAAGTAATGCTATCTTTGTTTCTAGATAACATGATTGAGGGCAGGAGGAAAAGGGGGTGACAGAGGATGAACTAGTTGGATGGCATCACTAACCCAATGGACATGAGTTTGAGCAAACTCTGGGAGATGGTGAAGGACAGGGAAGCCTGGCATGCTGCAATCCATGGGGTTGCAGAGTCAGACACTACATAGCAATTGAATAACAACAACAACAACAAAAGACTCTTCTAGAACTAATCAACAAATTCAGGAAAGTTGCAGGATATACAATCAACATACAGAAAAGAGTTTTGTTTCTATACACTAACAAGAAAACATATGAAGGAGAAATAAACAGTTCATTTATAATAGCATTAAAAATACAATTCATGGGGCACAGGGAATTAAAAAATATATATTTAATATTTATTGAAGGAGTCTTTTGGGCCTAGAAAAGAGAACAACAGTCTCAAAGGCCCCTTGCTGAATCATCTAACTTCGGAGAAAACAAAGCATAACTTTAGTTCCATCCTGATGCTCCAGGCCAGCTGCATCTATCTGGGACTTATCACCCCCTGTCCGGAAACCTACCACCCCCTACACCCACCCAGAAGACTTGTCACCCCCTGCCCAACTACAAGTGTCATCTCCACAAAAGAATACTCAAAATATCCCACTTGATTGACGCTTCCCTTATCGCTTCCACAAACCTCCCTATAAGTATGAAGCCTCCCTGATCCCTTTCGGCGCTCAGCCTGGTCATTAGGCCGACTGTCGCCCCTCCTTGCCTGAATAAAGGTAACCTACTTCTGTTGAGGTCGTCTTTCCTTTTCTGCCTCGCTGGAACCATGCCTTACATTTATAAATTATATTTATAAAATATTTTATATTACATTTGTAAAATATATTTATATTTATAAAATATGTATATGTATCACTCAGTCATGTCCAATTCTTTGCAACTCCATAGACTGTAGCTCACCAGGCTCCTCTGTCCATGAAATTCTCCAGGCATGAATACTGGAGTTGGTTACCATGCCCTTCTCCAGGGGATCTTCCCAACCCAAGGATCGAGTCCAGGTCTCCCACACTGCAGGTGGATTATTTACTGTCTGAGCCACTAGGGAAGCCCAAGAATACTGGAGTGGGGAGCCTATCCATTCTCCAGGGGAACTTCTCGACCCAGGAATCAAACTGAGGTCTTCTGCATTGCAGGCAGATTCTTTACCAGCTGAGCTACCGGGAAGCCCATATATATACTTTGTATGAATAAATCTAACAAAAGAGGTGAAAGACCTGCAAAATGAAAATTACAAGACTGATGAAATAAACTGAAGACACAAAAGGAAAAATATCCCCTGTTTATAGATTGGAAAAATATTATTTAAGTGTCTGTATTACCCAAAGCCATCTGTAGAATTCTGCATTGAATTCTTATCAAATCCTTATCAAAATTTCAATAGCAATTTCCACAAGACCATTAATAGCCAAAATAATACTGAGGAAGAAGAAAGCTACAGGCATCCCACTTCCTGATTTCAAACTATACTTACTATACAAAGCTCTAGTAATAGAAACAGTATGGTACTGGCATTAAAATGGCATAGACCAATGGAACAGAATGATAGCTCACAAATAAACCCTTGCATATATGGTCAACTAACACTCGACAAAGGAGCCAAGAATATTTGGTAAGGAAATGACAGTCTCTGCAATAAATGATGTTGACAAAACTGAGTGAGTAAATACAGAAGAATGAAATTGGACCTTTATTGTGAGTCTGTTTTTGGATAAAGATTTAAATGGAAGCCATGAAAATGTAAACTCCTAGGAGAAAACATAGGAGAAAAGCTCCTTGACACTGATCTTCATAGCAATTTCCTGGATATGACACCAAAAAAAATAGGCAACACAAGCAGAAATACTCAGTGGGACTGTATCAATCTAAAAAGCTTCTGCACAGCAAAAGAAACTATCCTCGAAATGAAACAGTAACCTAAAGAGTGGGAGAAAATACTTCTATTCATATATCTGATTAGGATTAATATCCAAAATATATAAAGAACTCACCCAATAGCTAAAAAAAATAGAAAAAATTCAAAATTGGGCACAGAAACTGAATAGACAGGTTTCTATAGAATGGTGTTCAACATCACTATTAGGAAAATGCAAATCAAAACTACAGTGAGATATCACCTCACATATGTTAAAATGACTATCATTAAAAATACTTTTTCCTCCTCATCTAGTATTCAGGGCAGACCAATGGAGTGGACCCTGGTAGCTGTTGACCCTCTATAACCCTATGGGGACAGTGCTTCACTTCTGAGGGCTATACGCAGCACCTGCCAAAATACAGTGTTTGACATGGAAGGATACGTGAAACCTCAGTCCTGCACTGACATTGTGATTTGCCAAGTGGCTCCCAATCCCAGTCACTATGATGTCCAGGACTGCTTCCATATTGAGTCTCTGAGGAGGGAACACAGGGCTGAGTAGTGGGATTCAAGGACATCACCTTGGTTTCGGAGGGCCCTAGTGTACCCCCTTGAGCTTCAAGGACAGCCTGACCCAATGCCCAACCCAGAGCCTTGTTCCTGGACAGCACCAGCCAAGGCCCAGAACTTTTCAGAGATTTGGCCTAGGGTGGCCCAGTTCTGCAGTCTGTAGTCTCTATGTCAAGGGCGACCTTCTCCAATGCCAACACACCATTCCTCCCAGGACTGCTGCTGCCAGTGCCCCTGACACTGTGGCAGGCCACTGTCGACCCACAGCTCTGCCAGAGACTCCCAAACACACACAGGAGAAGATGAGTGCACATCCTTCTACTCGACTTTGTGTAACTCAATGAACTTATGAGCCATGCAGGACTCAGGGTCACCCAAAACAGATGGATCACAGTGGATAGTTCCAATAAAATGTGGTCCACTGAAGAAGGGAGTGGCAAACAACTTCAGTATTCTTGCCTTGAAAAGCCCATGAACAGTATGAAAAGGCAAAAAGATATGGCACCAGAAGATGAGCCCCCCAGGTTGGTAGGTGTCCAATATGCTACTAAGGAAGAGCCCAGAAATAGCTCCAGAAACAATGAAGAGGCTGAGTCAAAGCAGAAACAACACCCTTTGATGGATGTTTCTGGTGTGAAAGTAAATTCCAATGCTATAAAGAACAATATTGCATAGGAGCCAGGCATGTTAGGTCCATGAATCAAGGTAAATTGGAAGTGGTCAAACAGGAGATGGCAAGAGTGAACATTAACATTTTAGGAATCAGTGAACTAAAATGGATGGGAATGGGTGAATTTAATTCAAATGACCATTATATCTATTACTGTGGGCAAGAATCCCTTAGAAGAAATGCAGTAGCCCTCTTAGTCCACAAAAGAGTCCAAAGTGAAGTACTTGGGTGCAGTTTCATTAACAAAAGAATGATCTTGGTTCATTCTTCGTTTCCAAGGCAAACCATTCAACATCACAGTAATCAAAGTCTGTGTCCCAACCACTGATGCTGAAGAAGCTGAACAGTTCTATGAAGGCCTACAAGACCTTGGAGAACTAATACCAAAAAACATATCCTTTTCATAATAGGGGCTGCTGCTGCTGTTAAATCATTTCAGTCATGTCCGACTCTGTGTGACCACATAGATGGCAGCCCACCAGGCTCCCCCGTCCCTGGGATTCTCCAGGCAAGAACACTGGAGTGGGTTGCTATTTTCTTCTCCACTGCATGAAAGTGAAAAGTGAAAGTGAAGTCGCTCAGTCGTGTCTGACTCTTAGGGACCCCATGCACTGCAGCCCACCAGGCTCCTCCGTCCATGGGATTTTCCAGGCAAGAGTACTGGAGTGGGGTGCCATTGCCTTCTCCATCATAATAGGGGATTGGAATACAAAAGTAGGAAGTCAAAGAGATACCTGGAGTAACAGGCAAGTTTGGCCTTGGAGTACAAAATGAAGCAGGACAAAGGCTAACAGAGTTTTGCCATGAGAACACACTAGTCATAGCAAACACCCTCTTCAAACAACACAAGAGACGCCTCTACACATGGACATCACCACATAGTCAATACCAAAATCAGATTGATTATGTTCTTTGCAGCTAAAGTTGGAGAAACTCTAAACAGTCAGCAAAATCAAGACTGGGCACCGATTGTGGCTCAGACCATCAGCTTCTTATTGCAAAATTGACTTAAATTGAAGAAAGTAGGGAAAACCACTAGCCCAATCAGATATGACCTATCAAATCCTTTCTGATTATACAGTGGAAGTGAAAAATAGATTCAGGGGATTAGATCTGTTAGACACAGTGCCTGAACAACTATGGACGGAGGTTCATAACCTTGTACAGGAGGTGGTGACCAAAACTATCTGCAAGAAGAAGAAATGAAAGAAGGCAAAGTGGTTGTCTGAGGAGGCCTTACAAATACCTGAGAAAAGAAGAGAAGTGAAAGGCAAAGGAGAAAAGAAAAGATATACCCAGCTGAATGCAGAGTTCCAGAGAATAGCAGGGAGAGATAAGAAAGCCTTCTTAAGTGAACAATGGGAAAAAAAATCAGGAAAACAATAGAATGGGAAAGACTAGAGATCACTCCAAGAAAATTAGAGATATCAAGGGAACATTTCATGCAAAGGTGGGCAAAATAAAGGACAGAAATGGTATGGACCTAATAGAAACAGAATTATTAAGAAGAGGTGGCAAGAATACACAGAAGAACTATACTAAAAAGATCTTCATGACTCAGATAACCACAATAGTGTGTCACTCACCTGGAGCCAGACATCCTGGAGTGCAAAGTCAAGTGGGCCTTGGGAAGCATTACCAGAAACAAAGCTAGTGGAGGTGATAGAATTCCAGCTGAGCTATTTCAAATCCTAAAAGATGATGCTGTGAAAATGTTGCACTCAATATGCCAGCAAATTTGGAAAACTCTGCAGTGGCCACAGGACTGGAAAAGGTCAGTTTGCATTCCAATCCTAAAGAAGGGCAATGCCAAAGAATGTTCAAACTACCATATAATTGCATTCATTTCACATGCTAGCAAGGTAATGCTCAAAGTCCTTCAAGTTAGGCTTCAACAGTAGGTAAACCAAGAATTCCCAGATGTATAAGATGGCTTTAGAAAAGGCAGAGGAACCAGAGATCAAATTGCCAACATCTTTTGGTTCATAGAAAAAACAAGATAATTCCAGGAAGACATCTACTTCTGCTTCACCGACTATGCTAAAGCCTTTGACTGCATGGATCACAACAAACTGTGGAAAATTCTTAAAGAGATGGGAATACCAGACCACCTTACCTGCCTCCTGAGAAATCTGTATGCAGGTCAAGAAGCAACAGTTAGAACTGGACATGGAAAAACAGACTAGTTCAAAATTGGGAAAGGAGTATGTCAAGGCTGTATATTGTCAACCTACTTACTTAACTTCTATGGAGAGTACATCATGCAAAATACCAGACTAGATTACTCACAAACTGGAATCTAGGTTTCCAGGAGAAATATAAATAACCACAGATATGCAGATGATAGCACACTAATGGCAGAAAGTGAAGAGGAACTAAAGAGCCTCTTGATGAGGGTTAAAGAGGAGAGTAAAAATGCTAACTTAAAACTCAACATTCAAAAAAATAAAATCATGGCATCTACTCCCTAACTTCATGACAATTAGATAGGGAAAAAACTGTGACAGACTTTATTTTCTTTGGCTCAAAAATCACTGTGGATGGTGAGTGCAACTAAAAAATTAAAAGATGCTTGCTCCTTGGAAGAAAAGCTATGACAAACCTAGACAGCATATTAAAAAGAAGAGGTGTCACTTTGCTGACAGAGGTCCAATTACTCAAAGCTATGGTTTGTCTAGTAGTCATGTACAGATGTGAGAGTTGAACTATAAAGAAGGCCTAGCAGCAAAGAATTGATGCTTTCGAACTGTGATGGTGGAGAAGACTCTTGAGAGTCCCTAGGACAGCAAAGAGATCAAACCAGTCATCCTAAATGAAATCAATCCTGAATATTCACTGGAAGGACTGATGCTGAAGCTGAAGCTCCAATACTTTGGCCACCTGATGCAAAGAGCCGACTCATTAGAAAAGACCCTGATGCTGGGAAAGATTGTAGGCAGGAGGAGAAGGAGGCAACAGAGAATGAGATGGTTGGATGGCATCATCAACTCAATGGACATGAGTTTCAGCAAACTCTGAGAGATAGTGAAGGACAGGGAAGCCTCCTGTGCTACAGTCCACGGGGTCAAAAAGAGTCAGATAAGATGGAATGACTCAACAACAACAACAAATGAGAAACAACAAATTGTTGGCAAAAGTCTGGAGAGTGACTGTAGGTGTGAATGTAAATTGGCACAGCCACTATAGAAAATGATATGACAGTTTCTCCATTGATTAAAAATAGAACATGATCCAGCAATCGTATCACTGGGTATGTATGCAAAGGGATTGAAATCAGGATCTTTTTTTTTCCCAATTATTTTTATTAGTTGGAGGCTAATTACTTTTCAATATTGTAGTGGTTTTTGCCATACATTGACATGAATCAGCCATGGATTTACATGTATTCCCCATCCTGAACCCCCCTCCCACCTCCCCCCCCCCACCATCCCATCCCTCTGGGTCATCCCAGTGCACCAGCCCTGAGCACTTGTCTCATGCATCCAACCTGGGCTAGCGATCTGTTTCACACTTGATAATATACATGTTTCAATGCTATTCTCTCAGATCATCCCACCCTCGCCTTCTCCCATAGAGTCCAAAAGTCTGTTCTATACATCTGTGTCTCTTTTTCTGTCTTGCATATAGGGTTATTATTACCATCTTTCTAAATCCCATATATATGCTTTAATATACTGTTTTGGTGTTTATCTTTCTGGCTTACTTCACTCTGTATAATTGAATCACTGATTCAAATGAATTCTTTTTAATGGCTGAGTAATATTCCATTGTGTATATGTACCATAGCTTCCTTATCCATTCGTCTGCTGATGGGCATCTAGGTTGCTTCCAAGTCCTGGCAATTATAAACAGTGCTGCGATGAACATTGGGGTACACGTGTCTCTTTCAGATCTGGTTTCCTCGGTGTGTATGCCCAGGAGTGGGATTGCTGGGTCATATGGCAGTTCTATTTCCAGTTTTTTAAGGAATCTCCACACTGTTCTCCATAGTGGCTGTACTAGTTTGCATTCCCACCAACAGTGTAAGTGGGTTCCCTTTTCTCCACACCCTCTCCAGCATTTATTGCTTGTAGACTTTTGGATAGCAGCCATTCTGACTGGCATGTAATGGTACCTCACTGAGGTTTTTGAAATCAGGATCTTAAGGAGATATCTGCACATACATCCATGCTCACCAAAGGATTATTCAGATATACCTAAGATACAGAAAAAATCCTTCATGTCAATCAATGAATAAATGGGTATTAAATAAGATATGAATGGCACACACACATGATAGATTATCATTCAACAATGATAAAGAAGGCCTCCTGTTTGCAAAAACTTAGGTTGACTTTGAGGGCACTATACTAAGTGAAATAAGTCAGAGAGAGAAATATTTTATGACATCACTGATATGTGGAAACTAAAAATGCTGACCACAGAGAAACAGTGGAGTTGTGATTACTGGGGAGTGGGGGAAATGGGAGATCATGGTCCAAGGATACAAACTTCCAATTAGAAGATTAACACATTGGGAGACCTAATATACAGTGTGGTGACTATAGCTAATAATACTGTATTATATGATTGAAGTTGCTGAAGTATAAATAATGCTCTCACCACACAAAAAAAGAAACAGTAATTATGTGATATGATAGAGTTGTCATCTAATGCTATGGTGGTAGTCAACTTGTTATATAGAAATATATAAAATCAATATGTTATACACATTAAACTCAGTGTATCAATAACACTGTGATCAATTTAAAAAAAATTCCCATAACCTCCATCCAGATCCCAATCTATAATTATTTTCTGTACTGTTTGAGAATAAGTCATGTTCAGTTCAGTTCAGTTCAGTTCCTCAGTCATGTCCGACTCTTTGCTACCCCATGGACTGCATGCAGCACGCCAGGCCTCCCTGTCCATCACTAACTCCCAGAGTTTACTCAAAGTCATGTCCATTGAGTCAGTGATGCCATTCAACCATCTCATCCTCTATCATCCCCTTCTCCTCCTGCCTTCAATCTTTCCCAACATCAGGGTCTTTTCAAATGAGTCAGTTCTTCGCATGAGGTGGCCAAAGTATTGGAATTTAAGCTTCAGCATCAGTCCTTCCAATGAATACTCAGGACTGAATTCCTTTAGGATGGACTGGTTGGATCTCCTTGCTGTCCCAGGGACTCTCAAGAGTCCTCTCCAACACCACAGTTGAAAAGCATGAATTCTTCAGTGCTCATCAGCTTTCTTTGTAGTCCAACTCTCACATTTTATACATGACTGCTGGAAAAACCATAGCTTTGACTAGATGGACCTTTGTTGGGAAAGTAATATTTCTGTTTTTTAATATGCTATCTAGGTTGATCATAACTTTTCTTCCAAGGAGTAAGTGTCTTTTAATTTCATGGCTGCAGTAACTATCTGCAGTGATTTTGGAGCCCCCCAAAATAAAGTCTGTCACTGTTTCCCCATCTATTTGCCATGAAATGATGAGACCGGATGCCATGATCTTAGTTTTCTGAATGTTGAGTTTTAAGCTAGCTTTTTCACTCTCCTATTTTACTTTCATCAAGAGGCTCTTAGTTCTTCTTCGCTTTCTGCCATAAGGGTGGTATCATCTGCATATCTGAGGTTATTGATATTTCTCCTGACAATCTTGATTCCAGCTTGTGCTTCATCCAGTCCAACATTTCTCATGATATACTCTGCATATAAGTTAAATAAACAGGGTGACTCTATACAGCCTTGACGTACTCCTTTCCCGATTTGGAACTGGTCTGTTGTTCCATGTACAGTTCTAACTGTTGCTTCTTGACCTGCATACAGATTTCTCAGAAGGCAGGTCAGGTGGTCTAGTATTCCCATTTCTTTAAGAATTTTCCACAGTTTGTTGTGATCCACACAGTCAAAGGCTTTGGCATAGTCAATAAAGCAGAAGTAGATATTTTTCTAGAACTCTCTTGCTTTTTCGATGATCAAATGGATGTTGGCAATTTATCTCTGGTTCCTCTGCTTTTTCTAAAATGAGCTTAAACATCTGGAAGTTCATGGTTCACGTACTGTTGAAGCCTGGCTTGGAGAATTTTGAGCGTAAGTCATATAAGTCACACTAAAAGAGATCAATGTTTGTTTCCTAAAACCAAGGAGGTCATCATCACAGTACAGCTACTAAAACTAGCCTACTAATTTGAACTAGGGCTACTAAAAGTAGCAGAATGCTACCACAAAATATGCCACTCTGGCATAAGGTTAATTTTCTCCTGAATATCATTGAGAAGAGGTGTATATGTGGAAAAGCTTTCTGTCCTCCACCCTTTGCCTAAAAGCCAGAGATAAATTTGTAAATGTGTCCCCCATCCCCTCTATGAGGAAGGACAGAAGTTAATCACAGGAGACAGCTCAAGACCCTTATCAGTCTGGAGATGGGACCAGAAGGCACTACATAACAAACTTTCCAAACTAACCCTTATGTTCACTAGTTTCATTCAACTTCCTACAATTTGCCACCCTAGAAGTTCAAAGTGCTTCTCTTTTCTCATGTCCCTTCTCTAAAAATGTTTTGTTCTTTTGTAAAGATGCCATATAATCCCATGTTTTTGAGGTTCTTGTGTTAATAAACTTCTTTTTCTCTCATTAAAAAAAGACAGTTGTAGTTCTGGCATAAAGACAGACATAAATCAGTGAAACCCAGAAATAAACCCACACATCTATGGTCAACTGAGTTTTGCCAAGGGCACCAAGACCATTCAATGGGGAAAAGAATAGCCTTTTCATTAATAAAATATAATCAATATAGAATATCAATATATTTTATAGAATAACTGCATATCCACAGACAAAAGAATGAGCTTGGATTCTGTACTTCACATCACATATAAAAATTAACTCAAATGGATCAAAGACTTAAATGTAAGTGCTAAATGATGAAACATTTTAGAAGAAAACAATCTTTATAACCTTGGGTTAGGCATCCATTTCTTATATATGACATCAAAACCCAAGGAACCAAAGGAAAAATAGACAAATTGGACTTTAATAATATTAAAAACTTTTCTGTTTTAAAGGAAAGCATCAAAAGTGAAGAGACCAATAGCATCAAAAATAATACAATACTTGGGAATAAACTGAATCATGGAGGCAAAAGATATGTACACTGAAAACTATAAGACATTGATTAAATAAATTGAAGACACAAATAAATGTTAAGATATCCTGTGTTAATGGATCATAAAATTAGTACTAAAATTTCCATACTACCTAAACCATCTATAGATTCAATTCAATCTCTATCAAAATTACAATGGCATATTTTATAGAAATAGAAAAAGTACAACTGAAAAAAAAAAAACCCTAAATTTTATGTGGAACCACAAAAGACCATGAATGACCAAAGCAATCCTTAGCAAGAAGAACAAAGCTGGAGGCATCATCCTATTTTCTGATTTCAAATCCTACTACAAATCTATAGTAATCACAACAGTATGGTACTGGTATAAACCAGACACAAAGACCAATAAAACAGCATTGAGAGCCCATAAATAAACCCACGTTTATATGGCCAACTAATATCTGACAAGGGAAGTAAGAATACTCAATGGCGAAAAGATAGTCTCTTCAATAAATGGTACCAGGAAAACTGTATATCCACATGCAAAAGAATGAAACTGGACGCCCTGTATTACACCATGCAGTAATTAGCCTCCAACTAATAAAAATAAATGAATAAAATAAAATAAAATAGTAAATTATTATGCTAAAAAAATTAACTAGAAGTGTATTAAAGGCTTAAATATAAGGCCTGAAACCATACACCTCCTAGAAGAAAACACAGGAAAAAACTGCCTTCACATGGATCTTGACAACAATCTTCTGGATATGACACCTAAAGCACAGGCAACAAAAGAAAAAACAAGTGAGACTACTGCATCGAACTAAAAAGCTTCTGCACATTAAAAGAAACCACAAATAGAATGAAAAGGCAACCTACAAAGTGGGAGAAAACAACTTGTAAACCATCTTTCTGATAAGGAGTTAATATCTAAAATATATAACTCATACAATTCAGTAGGAGAAATACAAATAATCTAATTAAAATATGCCAAGGACCTGGATAGATGTTTTTCTAAATAAATTATTAAATGGCCAACAGCTCCACAAAGAAGTACTCAATGTCACTATCAGGAGAATACAAATCGAAACTACACGGTGCTATCACCTCATGCCTGTTATAATGGTAACTATCAAAAAGACCAGAGATAACAAATGCTGAGAGGTATGTGGGAAAAGAGAACCTGTGTACTGTTGGTGTGATTGTAAATAGGTACGCCACTATGGAAGATAGTATGGAGATTCTTCAAAGAATTAAAAATAGAACTCCCATATTATGCAGCAATTTAACTTCTAGGTGTATATCAGAAGGAAACAGAATCACCGTGTTCCTATGTCAGCATGTTCACTGCAGTCTTATTTACTAGCCAAGACATGAAAATAATCTAAATGTCCATCAACAGGTGAATGGGTAAAGGAGATGGTGAAGGTGGTCCAATAGCCCAAACTTTCAGTTATAAAATGAATGAGTTCTGGGGATCTAATCTATGGAATGACGATGTTAGTTAACATTACTGTATGGTATACTTGAAAGTTATTAAGAGAGTATATCTTAAAAATTCTTACCACACACAGAGAAGGAAACTAATTATGTGAGGTGATAGGTATGTTAACTAACCTTTTTGTGTTATTAATTTCACAGTATATATGGATGTCAAATCATCACATTTTATACTATAAACTCATACAATGTTCTCTGTCAAATATATCTCAATTAACTTAGAAAAATAAAGTGAAAAGACAACCCATACAGTGAGAGAAATATTTGCAAGTTATTTATCTGTTCAGCATCTAGAATCCAGAATATAAAGAGAACTCTTATAACTGAAAATAAAAAAAATAACCCAATTAAAAATGGCAGAGGACTTGAATACACATTTTTCTAAAGATGATACACAGATGGCAAATCAAATCATTGAAGTGTGAAGTGAAAGTTGCTCAGGCATGTCCAACTCTTTGCGACCCCATGGACTGTAGCCTTCTAGGCTCCTCTGTCTATGGAATTCTCCATGCAAGAATACTGGAGTGAGTAGCCTTTACCTTCTCCAGGGGATCTTCCCAACGCAGGGATTGAATGCCGCGTTGTAGGCAGATTCTTTACTCGGATACTGTCTGAGTCATCAGGGAAGCCTAATTAATCATTAGGGAACTGCAAATCAAGACTACAATGGGATGCCAACTCACACACATTAGGATAGCAATAATAATAATGGGAGAGAGTCTGAAAAAGAATACACACACACACACACACAGAAACACACATATAAAACACTTTGCTGTACACTTGAAACTAACAATATTATAAATCAACTATACTTCAATAAAATAATAGTAATAAATAACAGAAAATACATGTGCTGGTGAGGATTTGGAGAAATTGGAACTCTCGTGCATTGCTGGTGGACCCAGGAACAGAGGAACAAGCCATGCATACCTGGACATCTGACTTAGAAAACTGTGAAATAAGAAATTTATGTTAAGTCACTAAATTTGTGATAATATGATATGGTGGCAGTAGAAACAGTAATGCTACAAGCAATACTACACAAGTAATACTACAAATAATGAACACAGTAATACTGCAAGACTATCGAGGCTAGGTTGTAAAAAGCAGAAAGGAAGTACAGTTTCAACCTGGCATGTTTTTCTCTGGGCTCATACCTTTGGAACCCTCAGCAACCATGTAAGAAGCATGGCTGATCTGAAGCCACCATGCTGGAGAGACCACATAGACATAGAGATGTCTGAGCTGTTCTTTGCCTAAGCTGCTTGAGTCTTCCAGTTTTAGGTGGCAGGCATCTCAGAGGATGCTTTTGATAATGATTTAGACTCAGCTACCATGGGACTGAGAGGCTCCTCGTAAGTACCATTTAGCTTGGCCTTATCAACGTCCGTAACTATGAGATGATGATGATACACTGATAATTTTTTTTTTTGTTTTGTTTTTTGGCTGCACTGCATGGCTTACAATATTTTACTTTCTTACCCAGAGATTGAACCTGGGCCCCCCAGCAGTAGAAGCTTGGAATGCTAACCATTAGACACTGTGGAATTCCCACAATGATTATTGTTTTATGAAGCTAAGTTTGTAGTGACATTATGCATCCACAAAAACATCCAAACACTTATTTAGCTTTTTGTCCCTCCACAAAGAGAGGCAATCAAAAACTTTCTCTGTATGAAAGAAGGAGGAGTTGAATCACAGAGTAGACCAAAAATCTGAGAAAGAGGTACTGATATAGGCCTTCATCCTTATTTCTCTGGTAGGGCTAAGGGAAAATCATTTCTCTGTTAATATCTGTGATTCACTTTTCATCTAAAGAAGAAATTGGCAAATTTTTACATAAAGGGTAAGATAGTAAATAGGCTTCTCAGGCCAAGAAGCAAAATCAAGGCTATGATGTAGCAGCTTACATTTACCGCTTAAGATATAATCCTTTACTTTTACTGCCTAAATAGTATGTGTTATGCCTTTATATTTTGCATTTTTGCTTCCAAATATCCTGCTAAAGGCAGGTTGCTCTTCAGTGAAGGCTGTGTTTCTAGTGAAATGTGAGTGCATTTGATTCTGTAGACAAGGGTTGTGTGGGCTGTGATTTTAGCCATTTCAGTGGGTGGCCTGCTTGTCTCTGCACTTGTCTTCTTTGACTTAAAAGTTGCCAGACACCTTGACTCAAGCTGAGCAGAACAATGCTAAATTGAATTTGAAATAGAAATGTTGGATTTTTCCAGAGCTTTCCCAATACTTTTGCACATGATGTCATTTCAAGTGTAGCAGAAAGAAAACTAGGTCTCAAGCTATGAGATTTGAATACGAGGCATTCTCTAGTTGCAGTGCAATGACTATGACAGTTAACATCTCTGAGCCTCAGTTTCTGTGAGCTGATGGGATTAATATCTTCTTGCTTGCTTACAATGAGTGGCTGAAGTTTAAATGAGATAAAATTTATGAAGGTGAATTGTAGCTTCAAAGTGCAAGGCACCTGTTAATGTTATTGATGTGCCTGTTACAAAGCATTTGGTCTTCCTTTCTCTCCATATCTCTCCCTCCCCCTTTGTTGTTGTTTTTTCCATTTATTTTTATTAGTTGGAAGCTAATTACTTTACAATATTGTAGTGGTTTTTGCCATGCATTGACATGAATCAGCCATGGATTTACATGTATTCCCCATCCCGATCCCCCCTCCCACCTCCCTCTCTACCCGATCCCTCTGGGTCTTCCCAATGCACCAGGCCCGAGCACTTGTCTCATGCATCCAGCCTGGGCTGGTGATCTGTTTCACCCTTGATAATATACATGTTTTGATGCTGTTCTCTCTAAACATCCCACCCTCGCCTTCTCCCACAGAGTCCAAAAGTCTGTTATGTACATCTGTGTTTCTTTTCCTTTGTTGTTTCTTGAAATCTTCACTGTTTTTTGTTCTGCTTGGATCTTTGCTTAACTGATAATTTTTGTGGTGGATCATTCAGTATGCCCTCCTCTGCAAAAGACAGCATCTCCTGTGGTGGACACTGTGGACATAATGGCACATGACTGTGGGAGGTATACCTCTGGGAGCTTATGTTAGCCTTTTATCTATAAACTCATTATTTCTCAAATAGTTAAGAATGCTTGGTGCTGCAGATAAAGTAGTGGATGAGACAGACATGGTAATAGACCTTACATAGATCTTACATGCTAATGGAGAGTGTTTTAGTTTCCTATTGCTGTCGTAACAAGTTATCACAAACTTACTGGCTTAAAGAAACACCAACTTATCTTCCAGTTTGCAGGTCAGAAGTCTGGATCCAGAGGGCTGCATTCCTTCTGGAGGTACCATTGTGTGTTAGTTGCTCAACTATGTCTGATTCTTTGCGACCCCATGGACTGTAGCCCACCAGGCTCCTCTGTCCATGGGATTTCCCAAGCGAGAATACCAGAGTGGGTAGCCATTCTCTCCTCCAGGGGATCTTCCTGACCCAGGGATGGAGCCTGGGTCTCCTGCATTGCAGGCAGATTCTTTACCAAAGTCTCTATTTTCTTGCACTTTCTTGCTTCTAGAGGATGCCTCCATGCCATGACTCATGTCCCTTTTCCTCTATCTTCAAAGCCAGGGATTTTTTCCTGAATGAGTAGAAGAGAAAACGTTCTCTACTACTATAGCAATTGTCCAGTTCCAACCAGAGAAAATTCACTTGGGTGGTAAAGTAGCACACTGCTCACAGTGCTTCATTTTTCTCCTTATATATCCACATACTTGCCCTGGATTCCTGGTGAACTGAGTCTACTTCCTCAACTCTTGATTTTGGGCTTAGCCATGTGACTTGTTTTAGCCAAGAAAGTGTTAACAATTCTGACACAAGCACAGGCTATGAACTTACTTGCATAGTTGGGTTTAGCCTCTTGCATTCCTGTGATTGCCATGAGAACAGCCTATCCTGTGTCCACTGGTCCAAGGAGAGTGTGGAGACATGTGGTAACGAAGTGAATCCAATCCAGAGGCTGACACTTGAGCCTGAAGTCCATCCTAGCCCAGCTGAAGTTATTGCCAATCTGCAGGTCTGTTTTAAGACACGGAATTTTGAGTTAATTTGTTACTCACCATTATGGAAGCACCGCTGACTCATACAAGCAGAAATGCAAGAAGGATTTCTCCTTTTTTGGGAGCACTGTGTACATCAGCCTCCATTGTTTTTCCAAGCTCCCTCTGGATTTTACTTTTAATGTCAGGGAGACCAGACAGGAATTATTTACTTTCAAGGCAGTTTCTGTTAGTAGTTTTAAGAATAGGGAGACCTTCAAAGTCTAAGGATTTGTGTAACAGAAATTGCATGGCTCAGTGAGCAAGGCAGCTGAGTGGAATCCTTCACTTTAACAAGGTCTATTTCTAGCTTCAATGACGCAAATTTCTCCTTCATGAACTCACCATCTTTCAAGCCTTGTTACCAGGAAAGCAAGGGCAATCACTACCTAGTCTTCCTTTTGAACTAAGTGTGATGAAAAACAAAAGATGGCCAAGACCTTTAAAAGCCCACAGTACTTTAAATGTGTGGCTTTTTTTAAGTACCTAGATGGCTGAAAATAAACCTGGCAATACCTCTCAGATGGACAAGCTTAGCCACCTCTCCTGTTGTTTCTCCGCATGGCCAAAGTTGAGTGAATTTTTCTCCCTGTGATTTTTGTTGCCTCCTGAGCATTAATAATGCTGGAATGGCATTGTACTCTCCCCACAGGTGCATCGATTTTCCTGCTTGAATTGATGTAGTCTCACAAAGAGAACACCTCACTGTTATTATCCTTTTCGATGTTCTATTTGCTGGCTTGGCCATTCCACTCAGCTTAACCAAAAGTAGGTTGTGTCTGTGGAAGAAAGGACAGCTTTTCAGAAATGGAAAAATTCTTGAGCTTGAAGCATGAGAACAGGCATCTACACAGATTAAGGGAACCATATTCCATAAATTTAACATAGCAATTGATGAAGTTATCAATGGAACAGCAAACTACAGACTGCAAGGTTTTGAACTCTGCTTGCTTTATGTATGCACAGGGGAAAAAAATCATTTCTTGTGTGTTTGAATCTCGCAACAGAGGCTAAAAATCAAGATTATTGCCTGAATTTCCTCGTTTTGGATGAGGTTGTTACATTCTCTGAGGAAGATTTTAAATTGAAGCAGATAATTACCAACATCCACACAGGGAAGTTTGGTGCATTCCTCTGTGCTCCTGCCACACTTGTTCAGCTCAGTTATATTATGCCTATTTGTGGCATATGCCCAGAAACTTCTCCCCAGGCCAGAGGTCAGATAGGCTATCATAGTCCTCTGAGGACAGGAATAATGGAGCGATTCTTTTCCCTGAAGCTTCAGCATGGCCAAAAGCAAGCAGGATGCATAGCTTAGTTGAATAGGAAGTTTGACTCTATAAGCCATAAAAGTCAAATCAAAGCAGATGGTTAAAGTCACAAGGCCAGAAGCAGATAGTAGCAGGGATTTGGTGCCAGGGAGAAGAGGGATTCACTTCAAGAAATCAGGGAATTATCCCAGGTAATTCTTGGCACAGGCACTATTGTCCAAGCTGCACCTCTATGCCTGTAGGAGTATCTGAAGAAGGAGCCAGCTATAAAAGATAGAGATGAGATGGGACCTATCCTCCAAGTCTGTCTCTCCCACAGACTGTGAGCTCCCTCAGGAAGCCTTTATTTAACTACTCCTTACTCCTGTAATGCTTATTATATAGGAACTAAATAAATTTTGGCAGCATGGAAAACTAATTATCCAGATTCTGTAGATATACAATATTTTTGTTAGTGTAATGATTCAAAGTAACTTAAGTCATACAAAGAGACTATTGGGTTAGGTGAGTTAACTTTCATTTATATGATTAGCTGCAACTTGTATAATAGAAGAACAGAAAGAAAAAACAGAATTAAAAAGGCAAAATGCACAGTTGTTGAAGGAAAAATGCTGGTCATAGCCAGAGTTTTCTGGTAGCAAACTAGGTATATATTTTCAAAAAGGCCATAGTGATTCTCTGGAGTTAGTAAAAACTGTGGCTTCTACTGCTGTGAAAAGAAGATGGACTTAAAAATGTACCCTTTAGGTTCTTTTTAGAGAGAGGCACTTGGAAAGGAGACAACACCATATAAATGCCAAGTCTTATTATTATCATTACTGCCGTGAACACCTCCAAGTCACACACGTGCACACACACACACACACACAAAACATGTTCATAACAGAAGTCTGCTTTGAAGATGAGCTGGTAAAGAAACTTCATTTGAGATATTCCACGTACAAACTGCCTGCATTTAGTGCCATCTCCCTGAAATTCCAAATTACTGTTGTCACCACTGTGTGCAGTAAAAGTTTCAGGTAAATAAAAAGCACAGAGGGAAGAAAAAGTTAAATGCTTATAACATGGTCTAATGACACCAATCTGAGAGCATTGTTTGCTTTCATGGTAAATAATAGCATGAAAATAGCAATATGCATTCCCATTACTGACCACTGTCACCAACCAGCATGGAACACTGGCTCTTTTCTTCTTCCCCTACAATTGTAGAAAACCTGAAATAAATCTTCCACACATGGATGTCCAGGATATTTGGCCTCCAGCTTTTCTAGAACTGCTAAAGTTATCAGGCCCATATTCATCCATACATTTCTAATATGTTTATACACAAGCAGATCTAGAACAGGGATTGCAAACTACAGCCGTTGTCCATATGTAGTCCAAAATGCCTACTTTGCATTTTTGTATGTCTCATGAGCTAAGATTTGTTTCTACATTTCTAGATGGTTGGAAAAAAAGTACAAAGAAGAAGAATATTTCATGACAAAAATTATGTGAAGTTTAAATGTTGATATCCATAAAATTTTATCATAACACACTCATCTATGACTGCTTTTGCACTGTAACATAGGTAGGGAGCTGTGACAGAGATCTTATGACCCACAAAGCCAAAAGTTTTTGCTTTCTGGTTCCTTGAGAAAAAATTTTCCAATTCCTGATCTAGAATATGGTTGTTACTCCCTTTGAAAATTACTTTTTTGCTGAATCATAATGTAATACTTGAATAAAGAGTATGACATTTGAGCTTTCAAATAGGGATTCACTCGGGTGACCATCACATAGAAAAAAAGAAAAAAAAAGATTTCCAGCATCACAGAAAGTCTCTCTCCTAGTCAACATTCCCTCCCAAAGTTATTCATTTTTTTTCTAAAGGTTATTACCATGAATTAATTCTGCCTATTTTGAAATGTATATAAATAAGGTATTATATATTTTTCATCTATTTATTTTTACTCAACATTCTGTACATGAAATTCACTCATGTTGAGGCATGTGGCAGTAGTTTGTCCTGTTGTATGAATACCCTATAATTTATATAGTCTTCTGTTGGTTATTAGGTAGTTCTTAATTTTTTTTAATATTGTGAATATAGCTGCTATGAACATTCTTGTACATGCATTTTGATGAACATATACATTTGATTCTTGAGTAAATACCTAGAATAGAACTTCTGGAATGATGATGCTTTTTTTATAAAGTTGAGCTCCAGTTTGATATGAGCAAGACACATTCAGTAGGATCTTTTAAAGGTATGAAACAAAAGTATTTTTACTTTCGTAGATGCAAACTTAAGTATTTAAGGGGTAAATTCTGAGGTGTTGCTTAAAAGGCTATAGCAAAGGAGAAGGTAAAGGGGAATAGGTTTTTTTAATGCCAAAATATTTATGGTGACTGAAAGTATGTGATAAATTCATTAAGATTCATTCTACTTTCTATTTCTTAATGCATTTGGAAACCTTTACAATAAAAATTAGAAAAAAGTAGAAATGGGTTGAAGTAAATAATGAAGCGGGTGAACTATTACCCAACAATAACGCTGGACATTGAGGAAAGTTTCAACTTCTACAAGTGTGATGAGAGATGCATTTTCTAGTATGTGAAGGAAAAACAAAACTCCAAATTTGTCTCATTTAATATTAAAATAATTACAGATATCTAGCATGAGATGTGAGGACAAAGATACAACTAAATGTATGAAATGCCACACCTGGAAATTACAAAGTATACAGTCTCAGACAATACCTTTACCTTTGTCTATAAAATGGAAATTCTTGAACCCAGTGTTACTATGAGGATTATTAGATAAATAGGTATACGCCTTTTGTTTAGCACCTCGTATTTAGGAAGCACTCAAGAGATTTTGTGTAAGCCTATGTCTATTGTGCATAGACTGAGAGGGAATACAGCATTTGGCAATGTAATATGTCTCTCACTGAGAACAATGAGAGAATATGAACAAAGTATTATTTAAAAAAAACCCTCTATTTGAAGGCACAGGAAATATATCAAGGTACAAGGATTAGATTAGTGGCCCTAGGATCCTATGGAGAAGAAAAATCAGAGAAGTGAGCCTGGAAGTTGGCATTGCTTTGTACCTCAAGGTGTTTGACAATTCCAAAAGCATTTGCTGATAGGCAAATAAGTGGGACAGAGCTTTCAATAGACTCAGAGGCATCCTGGGGTGAATCCTAATATATACTCCAGGATTACTGTTGGAACCCTAAAAGCAACTAAATATATAAAGCAAATATTAACAGATCTAAAGGGAGAACTAGACAGCAACATGAAAATAGTACAGGACTTTACTACCCCACTCACATCAATGGACAGATCACCCAAACAGAAAATCAATAAAGAAACATCAGCCTTAAATGACATGTTATACCAGACAAACCTAGCAGGTATATATACACAACATTCCATCCAAAGGCAACAGAATACACATTCTTCTTAAGTGCACATTGAACATTCCCCAAGATAGCTATGTTAGGCCACAAAACAAGTCTGTATGAAACTAGAAATCAATTACAAGAAGAAAACTGGAAAATTCACAAATGTATGAAGATTAAATGATATGCTACTGAACAACCCAAGGGTAAACAAAGAACTCAAAAGAAATATTCAAAAAGGCCTTGAGACAAATAAAAATGGAAATACAATACACCAAAACTTACAGCATGCAGCAAAAGCAGTTCTAAAAGGGAAGTTCATAGTGATAAATGTCTGCCTAAAGAAACAAGAAGGATCTGAAAATAAACAACCTAACTTTACACCTCAAGGAACTAGGAAAGAACAAATGAAGCCCAGAGTCGGTAGACGGAAGGATATAACAAAGATAAGAGAATTAAATGAATAGAATCTAAAAAGAAAAGATCAATAAAACCAAGAGCTGGTTCTGAAAAAAGATAAACAAAAAAAGAGGGCTCAAATAATTAAGGTCAGAAATGAAACATGATACCACAGACATAAAGAACATCATTAAGAGACTGCTAAGCATACTTACATGCCAGTAAACTGGAGAAATTAGAAGAAATTAATAAACTATAAATATACAACTGAAAGAATGAATCATGAATAAATAGAGAACAGACCAATCACTAGTAAAGAGTCTGAATCAGTAATCAAAAACCTCCCAACAAACAAAAATCCAGAACTAGATGGATTCACTGGTGAATTCTACATTCAAAGAATTAACACCAGTCCTTATCAAACTCTTCCAAAAAACAGCAAAAAAGAAACACTTCCAAACTCATTTTATGAGGCCAACATTACTCTGATACCCATACCAAAGACACCACAAGAAAGAAAATTGCAAGCCAATATCCCTGATGAACATAGATGCAAAAATACTCAACAAAATATCTGTAAACCAAATTCAATAGTATATTAAATGGATTATACACCATCATCAAATGGGATTCATCCCAGTGATGCAGGATGGTTCAATGTCTGCTAAACAAAGTGATATAACACATTGCACAATACATAAACATCACATGATCATTTCAACAGATGCAAAGAAAACATTTGACAAAATTCAACATCCATTTATGATAAAAACTCACAACAAAGTGGGTATCAAGGGAATGTACCTCAACATAACAAAGACTATATATGTCAAGCCCAGCTAACATCATATTCAATGTTGAAAAGCTGAAAGCTTTTCTTCTCAAATCAGGAGCAGGCCAAAGATGCCCACTCTCACCATTTGTATTTAACATAGTACTGGAAGTCCTAGCCACAAGAGTTAGGTAAAGAAAAGAAAGCAAAGGCACACAAACTGTAGAGGAGGAAGTAAAACTGTCATTATTTGTGGACAACATAATTTTATATATTGAAAACTAAATACTCCACCAAAAACATGTTAGAACTAACAAAAAAAATTCAGTAAAATTGCAGGACACAAAATAAATATACAAAAATCCATTGTGTTTCTATACACTAATAAGCAACTATCAGAAAGTAAAATTAACAAAACAATCCCATTTATAATTGCATCAAAGAGAATAAAATGCCTAATCATTTCTCACAGAATTAGAACAAAAAATTTCACCATTTGTATGGAAACACAAAAGACCTCAAATAGTCAAAGCAATCTAGAGAGAAAGGAGAATGGAGCTGGAGGAATCAACCTTCCTGACTTTAGACTAAACTACAACGCTACAGTCATCAAGACAGTATGGTACTGGCACAAAAACAGAAATACAGACCAATGGAACAATATGGAAAGCCCAGAGATAAACCCACACACCTATTGGCATCTTATCTTTGAAAAAGGAGGCAAGAATATACAGTGGGGAAAAGACAGTCTCTTCCATAAGTGGTGCTGGGAAAACTGGATAGTTGCATGTAAAAGTATGAAATTAGAACACTTCCTAACACCATACACAAATATAAACTCAAAATGGATTAAAGACCTAAATGTGAAACCAGAAACTATAAACTCTTAGAGGAAAACATAGGCAGAACACTGTATGCCATAACTCACAGCAAGATCCTCTATGACCCACCTACCAGAGTAACAGAAATAAAAACAAAATAAACAAGTGGGACCTAATTAAACTTAAAAGATTTTGCACAGCAAAGGAAACTATAAACAAGGTGAAAAGACAACTCTCAGAATGGGAGAAAATAATAGCAAATGAAATAACTGACAAAGGGTTAATTTCCAAAATATTCAAGCAGGTTGTACAACTTAATACCAGAAAAACAAACAATGCAATCAAAAAGTGGGCAAAAGACCTAAACAGACATTTCTCCAAAGAAGACATACAGATGCTTAATAAACACATGAAAAGATGCTCAACATCATTCATTATTAAACAAACACATATCAAAACTACAATGAGATATTACTTCACACCAGAATGGGCATCATCAAAAAATCCCAAAACAATAAATGCTGGAGAGGGTGTGTTAGAAAGGGAACCTTCTTACGTTGTTGGTGGGAATGTAAATTGATACAGCCATTATGGAAGACAGTATGGAGATTCCTTAAAAAGATAGGAATAAACCTACCACATGACCCAGCAATCCCACTCCTAGGCATATACCCTGAGGAAACCAAAATTGAAAAAGACACACGTACCACAATGTTCACTGTAGCACTATTTACAATAGCTAGGACATGCAAACAACCTAAATGTCCATCGACAGATGAATGGATAAAGAAGCTGTGGTATACACACACACACACACACATATATATAAATATATATAATGGAATATTATGAAGCCATAAAAAGGAGCCCATTTAAGTCAGTTCTAATGAGGCTCCAGGTAGGAATTCTAATAGGTGCTAACCTAGAGGCTATTACACAGAGTGAAGTAAGTCAGAAACAGAAAAATATTGTATATTAATGCATATATATGGAATCTAGAAAGATGATACTTATGAATCTATTTGCAAGGCAGCAATGGAAACACAGTCATAGAGAACAGACTTACAGACACGGGCGGGGGGGACGAAGGAGAGGGTTGGAAGAATGGAGAGCGTAGCGTGGAAACATACCCACTGCCATATGTAACATAAATAGCAAATGGGAATTTTCTGTATGACTCAGGTAACTCAAACTGGGGCTCTGTAACAACCTAGAGGAGTAAGGGGTAGAGGTGGGAGGGGGTTTCAAGAGTGAGGGGACATATGTATACCTATGGCTGATTCATGTTGATGTATGGCAGAAACCAGCACAATATTGTAATTATCCTTCAAGGAAAAAAATCAGTAATTTTTTTAAAAGAGAATAAAATGCCTAGAAATAAATTTATCCAAGGAGGTCAAAGACCTGTACATGAAAACTGTAAGACACGAATGGAAGAAACTGAAGAAGATACAAATAAATGGAGAGAAATTCCATGCTCATGGATTAGAAGAATTAATATTGTTTAAATGTCCATACCACCAAAAGAAATCTACAGATTAAGTGCCCTCCTTATCAAAATTCCAAAGGCATTTTTCACAGAAATAGAACAAACAGTCCTAAAGTATGTAGGGAACTACAAAGGACCCTGAATAGCCAAAACGGTCTTGAGAAATAAGAACAAAGACTGATTCATGTTGATGTGTGGCAAAAACCATCACAATATTGTAATGTAATTATCCTCCAATTAAAATAAATAACTTTTTTAAAAGTGAAAAAAAAAATAAGAACAAAGATGGAGGCATCATGCTTCCTGATTTCAAATTATATCACAAAACTATAATAATGAAAACAGTATGTTACTGGCATAAAAACAAACACAAAGATCACTGAACAGAAAAAATAGCCCAGAAATAAAACCATGCATATAGATCAATTAGTTTAGAGCAAAGGAGGCAAGAATATACAATGGGGAAAGGACAGTTTCTTCAATAAATGATGTTGGGAAAACTGGACAGCCACACACATGCAAAAGAATGAAACTTGACCACTTTCTTGCACCACACACAAAAATTAAGTCAAAATGGACTGAAGACTTGAATGTAAGTCTTGAAACCATACAAGTCTTAGAAGAAAACACAGGTGGTAAGCTCCTTGACATTGATCTTAGTGATGATTTTTCAGATATGACTCCAAAAACAAAGGCAACAAAAGCAAAAATAAACAACTGGTAGTCACCAAACTAAAAACCATCTACACAGCAAAGGAAGTCATCAACAAAATGAAAAGGCAACCTATTGAATAGAAGAAAATATTTGCAAGTCTTATATTTGACATTTATATTCTTTATCCAAACTGTATAAAGAATTCATATAGCTCAATAATAAAAAAAATCTGATTAAAATGGGCATAAGATATGAATAGACATTTTTCCAAAGAAGACATGCAGTAGATTGGCCAAAAAGTTCATTCAGATTTTTTCGTAAAATGGCACAGAAAAACCCAAATGAACCTTTTGGCCAACTCAATAGATATCCAACCTGTACATGAAAAAATGTTCAACATAACCAACCATCAGGCAAATGCAAATCAAAACCATGATGAGATATCACCTCACACCTGTCAGAATGGTTATTATCAAACAGACAAGAAGTAACAAGTGTCTGCTAGGATGTGAAGAAAAGGGAACCTCTGTGGACCACTGATGGGAATGTAAACTGGTACAGCCACTATGGAAAACAGTATAGAGGTTCCTCAAAAAATTAAAAATAGAACCACTATATGACTTAGCAATTCCACTTCTGGGTATTTATCTGAAGAAAATGAAAACACTAATTTAAAAAATAATCTGCACCCCCATATTCACATATTCATGGCAGCAATATTTACAATAGCCAAGATAGAAACAACTGAAGTATCCATCAGTGCATGATTGGATAAAGAATGGATAAAGAAAAGTGATACACACACACACAGATAACATGCATATATACATACATACAATGAAACATTATTCAACCATAAAAAAGATTGGGATCTTGCCATTTGTGACATGGATGGACCTTGAAGGCATTATGCTGATTAAGGTCAAACAGAGAAAGACAAATATCATGTGATTTCACTTATATGTGGAATCTGAAAAAAGAAACAATAGCAGCAAAAACTAAACCCAAGCTCATAACTGATAAATACAGATATGACTGGTGGTTGCCAGAGCAGGTAGGTGGGAGAAATGGGCCAACTGTTATTTTTTGTTTGTTTGTTTGCTTGCTTAAATGAAAAGACAAAGGAACAGAAAAACAGGCAAGAGACTTAAATAGGCATTTCATAAAATATGATATTGAAATGCTAAACTAACTTTAAAGAGGGAAACTAAACATCTAAAGACTTACCAAAATGGCTAAAATTAAAAAAAAAAAACAAACCCTCTAAACTTATCTAATAATGTAGGCAAGAATGTGGATCAAGGAGAAATGTGTATCCTACTGGTGGGAGGTTTAACTGATTCAATGAAAACTTTGTCAGTGTTTACCAAAACTGAACACATGCATATCCCAAGACTCCAAAATTCCACTCTGAGGCATGTCACCAATAGAAATGTATACATATTTGTACCAGACCTGTTCAGAAGTGTTTTAGCAGCTTTATTTGAAATGACTAGGAAATAGGTGGAAAAATACCATTAAATTTGCATCAAGTATAGAATAGGTAAATAATATTATTGCCTGAAAGAAGTTAGCACTAAAGAATAGATACTGTATGATTTTTTTTTCATAAAGTTCAAGAAGAAGCAAAACTAATGTGTGTTCTTGGAATTCAGGATAGTGGTAACATTTGGGAGATAAATGGATCCTGATTGAGAGGAGGCAAGATAGTGTGGCTTTTTGGAGGCTGATAATTTGCTGTCTTGATCTGAGTGATGGTTGCTTGGTGTGTTCAATTTTGTAATAAATAACTGAGCTATATATTTCTGATTTGGGATATGTGATATACTTCTAAAAGAGTTTAAAAAATAGTTTATTATAAAATGAAGAAGTAAATAGTCATCTGTATTTTGTCATGCTTTCCTTTTTGGCAACCACAGTGATATTCATGTTTTTTTTTTTATATTTACGTGCCAATAATTATACATCTTAGTGACAAAACATTTCAAAACAGGTTGAAATGATTACATGTAAAAATAGTATTTTTTATTATAGTAAAAACACACACATAAGATTTACTCAATTAATAAATGTTTGAGTGTATAGCACAGTAATATTTACTATAGGCACCATGTTGTATAGCAGAGCTCTAGAACATGTGAATATCTTGCATAACGGAAACTGTATACTCATTGAACAGCAACACTCCATTTCCCCTAGCTCCTGGCAGCCACCATAATTCTTCTTCTTCTATGAGTTTTGCTATTTTTGATACCTCATATAAGTAGAATCATTCAGTATTTATCCTTCTGTGACTGACTTATTTCACTTAACACATAAAGGACAGAAACGGTAAGGACTTAACAGAAGCAGAAGAGATTAAGAAGAGGTGGCAAAAATATACAGAAGAACTGTACAAATAAAAGGTCTCAATGACCTGGATAACCACGATGGTGTGGTCACTCACCTAGACCAGACATCCTGAAGTGTGAAGTCAAGTGGGTCTTAGGAAGCATTACTCCAAACAAAGCTAGTCAAAGTGACAGAATTCCAGCTGAGCTATTTCAAATCCTAAAAGATGATGCTGTGAAGTTCAGCATTCAATATGCCAGCAAATTTGGAAAATTCAGCAGTGGCCACAGGACTGGAAAAGGTCAGTTTTCATTTCAATCCCAAAGAAGGGCACTGCCAAAGAATGTTCAAACTACTGAACAACTGCGCTCATTTCAAACGCTAGCAAGGTAATGCTCAAAATCCTTCAAGCTAGGCTTCAATAGTCCATGAACCGAGAACTTCCAGATGTATAAACTGGCTTTAGAAAAGGAAGAGGAACCAGAGTTCAAATTGGCAACATCCACTGGATCATGGAAAAAGCAAGAGAATTCCAGGAAAACATCTACTTCTTCTTCATTGACTATGCTAAAGCCTTTCACTGTGTGGATCACAACAAACTGTGGAAAATTCTTAAAGAGATGGGAATGCCAGACTACCTTACCTGCCTCCTGAGAAACCTGTATGCAGGTCAAGAAGAGCTGCAGTTAGAACTGGACATGGAAAAATAGACTGGTTCAAAATTGGGAAAGGAACACATCAAGGCTGTATATGGTCACCCTGCTTATTTAACTTATATGTAGAGTACATCATGCGAAATGCCATGCTGGATGAAGCACAAGCTGGATTCAAGATTGCTGGGAGAAATATTGACAATCTCAGATATGCAGATGATACCACTGTGATGGCAAAAAGCAAAGAGAGACTAAAGAACCTCTTGATGAAGGTGAAAGAGGAGAGCGAAAAAGCTGCCTTAAAACTCAACGTTCAAAAAACTAAGATCACGGCATCTGGTCCCATCACTTCATTGTAAATAGATGGGGAAAGTGGAAACAGTGACAGATTTTACTTTCTTGGGCTCCAAAATCACTGCAGATGGTGACTGCAGCCATGAAATTAAAAGACGCTTGCTCCTTGGAAGAAAAGCTATGACAAACCTAGACAGCATATTAAAAAGCAGAGACATCACTTTGCCAACAAAGGTCTGTGTAGTCAAAGTTATGGTTTTTCCAGTAGTCATGTACGAATGTCAGAATTGGGTCATAAAGAAGGCTGAGCACTGAAGAATTGACACTTTTGAACTGTGGTGCTGGAGAAGACTCTTGAGAGTCCTTTGGGCTGCAAGGAGAGCCAACCAGTCAATCCTAAAGGAAATTAATCGTGAATATTCATTGTAAGGACTGATGCTGAAGCTGAAGCTCCAATACTTTGGTCACCTGATGTGAGGAGTCTTCTCACTGGAAAAGACCCTGATGCTGGGAAAGACTGAGGGCAAGGGGAGAAGGAGGCAACTGAGGATGAGATGGTTGGATGGCATCACTGACTCAGTGTCCATGAATGTGAGCAAACTCCGGGAGATGGTGAAGTACTGGGATGCCTGGCATGCTGTGGACCATGGGGGTCACAAAATGTCAGACATGACTTAATGACTGAACAACAAAATGTCTTCAAGGTTCATCCATGTTTTGCAATATGATAGGATTTCCTTAGTTTTTAATGCTGAATAATATCACATTGTATACACACACATACACACATACCACATTTATCCATTAACCTCTCAATGGACATTTAGGTTGATTCTACATCTTGGCTATCATGAATAATGCTGCAGTGAACATGGGAGTCCAAATATTTCTTCAGGATCATGATTTCAAATCTTTGGATAAGTACCCAGAGTGGGATTTCTGGATCATATGACAGTTTTATTTTTAATTTTTGAGGATGCTCCATACTGTTTTTCATATTGGCTATACAACGTCACATTCCCACTAACACTGCACAAGGTTTTCAGTTTCTCTACATCCTTTCCAACACTTGTTAATTTTTGATAATGGCCATCTTAACAAGTGTGACATGATATTGCACTGTCATTTTATTTGCATTTCTCTAATGATTATTGGGTTCGATCCCTGGGTTTAGGAAGATCCCCTGGAGAAGGGACAGGCTACCCACTCCAGTATTCTGGCCTGGAGAATTCCATGGACTGTATAGTCCAAGGGGTCGCAAAGAGTTAGACATGACTAAGCGATTTTCACTTCACTTCACTTCAGTGATTATTGAGGTTAAGCACTTTTTCATATACCTGCTTGCTATTTGTATGTCTTCTTTGGAGAAATGTTTATTTAGTTCCTTTACCCATTTTTAATTAAGCTATATTTATTTTTTGCTATTGAGTTGGAAGAGGACCTTGTATTTTGGATGTTAACCTATATCAGATATGATCTACAAGTATTTTTTCCAGTCTGTAGTTTTCCTTTTCACTCTGTTGATTGTTTCCTTAATAATATTTGTTTAATGTATAAAAATGACAGCACTAAATTAGTTTAATTTGGATTTAGTTTTCCTGCAGTTAAACACAGAACTAATTTTCAGCTTATGATTCATAGCTGCCAAAGAGCTCCTTTCACAGAATAGATATGTAATTTAGTTTTTCTATTTTCTATGGATGCATTTGACTGCTTTATCTTCTTTAGAAGTTCTGACTCAGATATGTTTGGACAATTCAATACATTTCTGAGACATAACACAGCCTAATTTTACAAAGCATTCTCTAACTGAGAAATGAGAAAAAGCTGATCTATAATATCCACCTTCATCATAGACTCTTACTGTTTGTAATTTGGGTCCAATCACTGAACACTGTCTGAAATTTTGATTTCTAATTTTCCAAAATTTTCTGAACTCTAATGTAGGATTTTATGATGGTTCTTTGACTTTTATTTTCTCACTCTTTGTAGTCTAGTCTAGGTAAAATAGTTTCTTCTGGTGGGATTGCCATATCTTTTCCTTTTTAATGCTTAAGACTTACATTATTATGGTTTCCTTTTGCTTATAGAATTCAATGATAAATATTAAATTATTATTCATTCTGGGCTCACTAGAATCAGTCACATGTTTCTGGGCCTGCATGGCCACATGTTTGCTTGAGTTATTTATCTATAATTATATTGCTTTTGAGAAAAATAGGAGATGTAATTGGTGACGCTGTTGAAATGACTGTAATTAAAGTAATACATGAGAAAAGGATCCAATTTTGTGGATAGTTGTTTATTCTGCATTTTACCTTTCAAAACAATTAAGTTGTTGTTATACACTTATATGCTCACAGGGAATATTTGCAATATAATTTTAAACTGGGGAAAATTAGTATTTTATATCAGCCTATTAGAGAAACAAGCAAAGAACCTAATCCCCCTCCATTAGATGAGGCAAATGCTGATCTCAGGAGATGGCTACACTATTTTTTTCTCTAATAACCAAGAAACTATGGCAGAACTTCCTGTCATCATTCAAAGGCCTGTCAGGCTACTAGGATTGGTAATTAAAGGGCCATACTTCGGCTTAAGCTTCTCTTACCTATTTAGGTACCTACTGATGATGGCTTAAGTTATACTGTAATCCTGCTCCAACCTCAGCCTATTCCCCACTTCTCTCTGATTACAGGAAATTGCCCTGCCATGGAGATACGTGTATTTGGGTGTCTGGATGGACTTGATTCTGCTATTTTTCAACTTAATGAAAATCCACAATGATATTACATTCTAAATGTCTTTCAGAAAGTTTGGATAATTATTCATTACTGTATCTGAGTAGCTCAGTAGCCTTTAGTTTTCATCTAATTGGTAATGACCTTCAGCCAACTTCCTTCTCTCTCAAATTCCCTAATCACATTTCACAGCAGTACCACCAGACAGTCCTGGAAAAGCCACATGCTGAGATGCCAATGCTGGCTTGAAACACTTAAAGAGAACTGGCTCAGACAAGAAAAAGAACAACCATTCAACCCCTTCAAGTTTATAAAAGGCAATAAATCTGGTAATTCATCTCATTAGACAGTCCAAAAGAATACTTCAAGTTATTTTCTGAAAATAGCAAAGACTATATTTCCAGAAAACCCAAGTCTAGCAGTACTTTGCATTGTTCAATCTCACTTCAGAATAGCAACAATGTTCTATTTTATACATTTCACCTTTAAGTGAGCCTGGTATTATTTTTATTATGATCAATTAATGGAGACATGTAACAAAGTCAGGGCCTATGCCAATCACTATGGAAATGTTGGAAAAGTAACTTAAAGATAGCATTATTCATCAGAAATAAATACAACATTTTCAGAGAATCAGTGGGATTCCAGGGCTTTACTGCCACAAAGCCAAGTCAGTAGATCAGACGTGAAAACAATGTGATCAAGCACCTAAACAATTTATATGTACACTAGATGCTCGGTTTAACGAAGCTGAAACAACCTGACTAACCACCTGAGTGTTTCATATGGCATGGGTCATTAAAGGATTGTATAGAGACTAACTAGATGATGCTAAGATCTACTTTTATTCAGCAAGAATTGTGCATAGTACTGTACATGCTTTGAATTTATATAATGCTCTCTATCATGGCATTTTACAAGAGAAGATGATTTAAAATGTGCCATCTAACTTGCACATAAAAAGAGCATCTCTAAAATGACACCAGTTACTGAAAATATAACAGCAGAGAACTTGTTTCTGGAAAACAAGAATGATTAGAAAACGCTCACTAGAAAGTGCTGTTCTGCAACAAAGGGTTCAGTTGGTAGAGCTCTCTTCTTCATCTGAGGTCTTCCCCTTACTATCTCTTCCCAGTATTGCCTTACTCAGGGCACAGGTGTTTAGGTAAGTTTAGAAGAATGAGAAGGTACTGACATATAATGAAGCATTTTCTTGGAGCATCTGAACCTGTTCTAACAGTTGGCCTAAGACTGGCTCAAAGAAAGTGAAAGAATGCAAGAGAGAAAACCGTTATCCTAAAAAAATTATCCAAACCATCATCCTAAAAAAAAAAATCAAAATAGGGCCTGATCAAAATGGAAATGGACCTTATAAACTTCATCTAAAAGGAAAATATAGCAAAAGTGTACAGATGTGAGTGAGTATTTTGTCTTATTCTCTTGTGCTTTATGGTCCTTTCAGTTTTAACTGCATATTTAAGAATTTCCTCAATTGTGAGACTAGAAAAGATTAAGAGTAGTTATTAAGGATAGTTGAGAAGAGATAAGCTCTTCAGGGAGTAAAGAACATTTTTTTTAAAGTTTATCTTTGGGATGCACATGAATTTTTTTTTTCCTGGAGTCTTTGTAGTTTCAGAGTAGAACAAAGACTGCTGACAACAACTTATAAACAATTCTAGTAATCTTGGACCTTCCTTCACCTCTTAGCTGGACTATAACTAACAGTTTAAAAATCTTCCTGAATAGGAAATAGTTGTCTAATATTTTTGCCTTTGCACATTTTGATCAGTTGCCAGCTGAGAAACCTTTGGGGCAAAACATTTTAAGCTTATCTCTTGGTTCACTAAGGTTACTGGGGGAAGAAAGAAAAGATAGTCTTCAACTTGCTGCTAATTAAAATGATTGTCAAGACTCATCTCCAAGGACCACTCTTTCAGTTATAAAGTGTGTGTAAAAGAAGCACCCCAGGTCATCAGCAAATTGACAAAAGCAAGTCAGAACCAGTGAGGTTTTCTGTTTAAACAGAGCTAGCATACAACAGCCTTGGCTGGGAACCTATTTACAAGGGTTGCATAGATTTTCTTGGGTGAGCAACAGTTTTGAGAAATATCAGGAAAATATTGGTTTCCTTATTTTTTTTAAGGCAGTTATTAGAACTTAGATTTCGCAGGTCTGATCCCAAACTCTGACCTATTTGAATTTTTCATTTAGGGGACTTCAGGTTGATATTTTAGGCAATAACAGTGCCATCACAGATGCAATCAGTGTCCCACTCAAGAGTCAAGGGCATCTTACTACAAGCTTCTGTGTCTCTCTACCAGAGGGCCGTCTCCAGCCCCAGGAGCTTGCTCAAGCTATGCACAGGGCAGGCCTACTCTGGGGACTTTTGCCCATGGGAGCAGTTGTCCATCCATAAATGACAATCAGAAGTGGAAGAAATATACCACGAGTCCCCTTGGCTCTTGGGTGAATCAGCTCAGAGATGTCTTCTCCACTGTTTCCTGAAATTTCTCAGTGGGATTGTGGCCCAGTTGCCCTCAGTGGGAACCTGATCACAATGCAATCTGTCCTGGCTTCATTCCCTTGTCTATCCTATGTCTTCCATGCCTGCTCCATAATTGCTGGAACTACCTCCCAAATAAACTATGTGCATTTAAATCCCTGCTCTGGGTTTGCTGTTGGGAGAACACAACCTAAGACAAGTGCTATTTGCTAAGACAGAGGTACAGAGAGTGTCCAATTTGTATCGATCCAAGTAAGTCACCTGATTTCATTTATGTCCTTACCTTCCTCAGTCATAATCCAAAAAGGAGCCCCCTCGAATATGAGAGTTCTGGTAATTAACCAACACATAGAATGATCACATCTCTGATGTTTAATATTCATCAATGTTTGTGAAAACTGTGAAACCATCTGAATTTTAAAAGAACTCACTTGCAAGCATCTCACCTTACTCAGGATATTGTGATACAGTCACAGGAATTTCTGGAAGTTATGTGACATACCTACTATTTTGGAAACATGATTTGTTCATTGGATACACAGCAGAGCTCAAGTCAATATCTCCCTGACATCTTTCAGCAAAATATGTGCAAAACTTGAGTTTAAAACCAGAATATTTGGTATTTTACCTCCAACTTTACATGTGTTTAACTATTTGGGAAATTATCACTTTTGTTTCAGTTTCAACCAGATGTTTTCCATGGCATTTCAATACTGGGCTTTGAAATATCATTAAACAACGTATAGAAGGCTATTTCCTCAACCCTTCTGAGTCTTTTAAACAAAGGTATGTTCTTTTGAGGGGCTTTTTTGGTGTACTATTGGTAAAGAACCTGCCTGCCAATGCAGAAGATGCAAGAGACGCTGCTTCGATCCCTGGGTCAGGAAGATCCCCTGGAGGAGGGAATGACAACTCACTCCACTTTTCTTGCCTGGAAAACCCCCATGGACAGAGGAGCCTGGTGGGCTACACTCCATGGTGTCTCAGAGTTGGACACGACTTAGTGACTAAGCACACCCCAATATGTATATGTTATTCGCAAACTCTTAATTTATCCCTCATCCCTAACATCTTTTTGATAATCATAAGTTGGTTTTCTAAGTTTGTGAGTGTTTCTGACTGGGTAAGATACTTCATTTGTTTTAGGTGGCTCAGATGGTAAAGCATTTGCCTACAACATGGGAGACCCGGGTCCAATCCCTGGGTCAGGAAGATATCTTGGAGAAGGCAATGGCACCCCACTCCAGTACTCTTGCCTGGACAATCCCATGGATGGAGGAGCCTGGTAGGCTACAGTCCATGGGGTTGCAAAGAATCGGACACAACTGATTTGACTTCACTTCTTCACTTCACTTCTCTGGTGAGTCAGTGGTAGAGAATCTACTTGCCAATTCAGGAGACATGAATTTGATCCCTGATCCGGGAAGACCCCACATGCAACAGAGCAACAGAGCCTGTATACCACAGCTATTGAGCCTGTGCTCTAGAGCCTCGGAGCCACAACTACTGAAGCCTGCGTGCCCTGGAGCCCATGCTCTGCAACAAGAGAAGCCACCACAATGAGAAGCATGCACATCACAGCTAGAGAGGAGCCTGTACTCTCCACCACAAGAGAAAAAGCCTGCACAACAACAAAGACCCAACACAGCCAAAAACAAATAAAATTATATATTTTTTAAAAAAGCATGTTCATTCATCTGCTGATGGGCATCTAGGTTGCTTCCATGTCCTGGCTATTATAATCAGCAGATGAATGGATAAGGAAGCTGTGGTACATATACACCATGGAATTTTACTCAGCCGTCAAAAAGAATTCATTTGAACCAGTCCTAATGAGATGGATGAAACTGGAGCCCCTTATACAGAGTGAAGTAGCCGAAAGATAAGAATCGAGCATACTAACAATGAATATGGATTTAGGAAAGATGGTAAGATAACCCTATATGGCAAACAGAAAAAGAGACACAGAAATACAGAACAGACTTTTGAGACTCTGTGGGAGAAGGTAGGGTGGGATGTTTTCCAAAAGAGCAGGCATGTATATCTATCTATGGTAAACAGTCACAGCCCAGGTGGGATGCATGAGACAAGTGCTCGGGCCTGGTGCACTGGGAAGACCCAGAGGAATCGGGTGGAGAGGGAGATGGGAGGGGGGATCGGGATGGGGAATAAGTGTAAATCTATGGCTGATTCATATCAATGTATGACAAAACCCACTGAAATGTTGTGAAGTAATTAGCCTCCAACTAATAAAAAAATTTAAAAAAAAAAAATAAAAAAAATAAAAAAAAATAAAAAAGCATGTTCTGTTGATAGGTATAGTAAAGCTGTAAACAGAAACTTTTAAGGGTCCAAAGTCAACCTACCTTTCCCACTCCCTAATTTTTTCCTAGGTATCTAGATGCCGCAAGGAAATATGTCATTCTAGCACATACCATTCATTTGTTCAAGTTACTTTCATGTGCTTACGCATGCAAACTAGGAAAAGGGAACAGACTGAATTCAATCACCTCACAGGTTGTTTACAAAATATCTGATCAGTAATTCAGTTATTTCATAGCTTGCAGCTGGTCACAGAAAAGTGTTCATGAAACCTCTGCCACGGACTCACACCACCAGTATTTGAATGAACTCTGTTCCATATGAGAGTTGGGTTTCACATTCAGTTTAGCCAAACGTCTTACCAATTCATTACTTTGGTCACCCTTAAGAAAAACCTTATACTCCTAAAGCAGTTCACTATATGTCTCTCAGTACTTCATGGTCCACAGTTGTAGCTTTGTTCTTTGGCTTATTTGACATTCTCCACAACCTCTGAATCTCATTCTGTTATATCTGGAGTGCTGATCTCAAGAAAATGTGATTAGAGTCACCAAAGGGAAAAAAATGAGTCTATTTTTTTGGTCAGCTTAGCTTTGTCTGTAGGGCCTAGAATGCTACATTTAAAAAGATGTCCTCCTTTTCCTCAGAAACCATTGCTGAACTCTTAAATGTAAATTAGGGTTTTCACTGCAGCTAATAAGTATAAACAAGGATCTCAAGGCTAAGTTTAAACCATATACAGTTGACCCTTGAATAACACAGGTTTGAACTCTGAGGCTCCACTTATATGTATGTTTTTTTCAATAAAGCATTTCCATTTTACAGATCTCTAAGTTCAGGGAACATTTTGTTTCGATTAGAGATCACAATATATGGAATCAAAAGAACTATGGTTTGAGTCCTGATGCTATCCAAACTGTTTCAGCTTCCTGCCCTTGGTGAGTCATTTGTCAGTTAATTCCTTTCTTTTTGAAGCAGAGATAGCAATACAAAGATTTGTGACTGTGTAGGGGGTTGGCACTCCTAAACTCCGTGTTGTGCAAGGGTCAACTGTATTTCATACTCTTCATTTATGTTGACTAAGGTTGAGTTCAACCTGCATTCTATGGTGTTTTGATGCTTTTCCTAAGGCATATGCCTCTAGGAGTGAAGGAATAGGCTCTTGCTTTGCATGCTGCTGTTTCTAACACACTGCTTACCTGTTCATTATCCTTTGCCTCTGCTTCTCCTCAACACCTGATCTTATTTTTCTGGATAGTCAGAATACTATGAATTATAGATGAAATCAGTGCACTATAAACTGGCAAAAATCCAAATAGAAAGAAAGGTATTTTGGGAAGAGTCATGTAAGGGAGTGTGCCATCTAGAATAGCAAATATTTTATTGATATAATAGTGAAAAGAATAATGAAATGTGTGGATTAGGCAAGCTTAGAGTGATCCCAAATTCTTTAGAAGTTGAGATTAAAACAAAATGAGATCTTGATAAATCATATAAGACATCCTGGCTTCAAAAAAGACAATGATAAAGTACTGATTGATAATAATACAAAAAAAGATGTTTACACAGAAGTTGAGGGAGTTATTTTCCTCTAAGGAAGGAGATTTAACAGTTCGAATGAAATAAATGTGAAGAAAAAGTGTGAGGAAATGTGAAGAAAAAGAAATGCCACTCAACTCAAATGTGATAAAAAATATTAGAGCAAAACTAACACTGTGAATATATTATTGAGGTAAGTTTGTATTGACAGGAGGAAAATCATTAGCTCTGAAGTCAGAAGTGGGGTTCAAATCTTGACTTCTCCACTTGCTAGCTGTGTGATTCTAGATAGATTATGTATCCTCCTTTAGCCTCATTTTCTTTAGCTATAAAATTATAATACCATTTGTTTTACAAGGGTTTTGTAGGGGTTAAATGAGACCATGTAAGTCAATGGAGGAGCAGTTTTGCTCCTTAGGGAACACTGGGGACACTGTTGGTTGTTACAACTTAGGGATACTCCTGGCATCTAGTTGGTAGGACCTAGGGATGCTATTCAACATCTTACAGTGGATAGTTCCCTATAAACAGGAGTTATCCGACCCCAAATGTCAATAGTGCCAAGATCGAGAAACTTTGGTAAAGTGCACAGCCCATCATGCAGTAAACATGGAGCAAATTATAGGTACTATTTAAATTACTGCTACCTAAATAAGAGGGGCTTCTCAGGTGGTATTAGTGGTAAAGAACCCATCTACCAATGCAGGAGACGTAAGCAATGCAGGTTTGAACCCTGGGTCAGCAAGATCCCTTGGAGGAGGGCATGGCAACCCACTCTAGTATTCTTGCCTGGAAAATCCCATGGACAGGGAAGCCTGGCAGGCTACAGTTCATGGGGTCACAAAAAGTTGGACATAACTGAAGTGATCTAGCACACATGCACCTAAATAAAGACTCAGAGAACTCATTTAATTTGATGAGAAGGGACAAAAGCAGAAAGCTGTAGGATTAAGCTGAGAAAGCATGCTGAAAGTGATCCTGGTTATAACCATTCAAGGCCTTTGCAGAACAAACTAAAATGCTCATTCCAAACATTTTATTTTAAACACTGAAAATAAAAAGTAAAAGTTTAAGCAATTAAAGTGATGAAACTAAAAATTCCTATTGCTAGGGTGATGAAAGGCCCTTGGAAAATTTTAGCCTATACAAACAAATAAGACTGGATTAAACACATTCCAGAGTATTAAAGCTATTAAGATTATTAGACTGTGAAATATGCTGCCAAGGAAGTGCCAGAACTACCACCTCTTGAGACACTTAAAACTCAACTACAAAACAGTACAAAGTATATTTCTGGGAAAAGGAAACTAGCACAGAAGGGGATCAAGCTACTGATTCAAGAGATCTTTTTATTTTCCTTCTGATATTCATGTTTCAGCAGCTACTTTTAAAACAGTAGTAGGAAATTTTAGTTTCTGAGTTGCTTTATAGAGGAATTTTAATTATTTCTAGGGATTGATATTTCAGTGACTTTTATTCATCATTAAAATGGTTCATAAAACAAACAAAAAATTTTCCTTTCTATCTAAAATCTGTCATTCTATTTAGCAATTATCATATGGATCTATTTGATCTTTTTAGAGATCAAAGCTACCTTCTAGTATCTAAGCAAACTTTGGGGATCTTTCTCTGTGTATTATCACATTTTGCTATTTTATCATTCTATTAATTACATTATTATTAATAATTCCAATCTATGCTTAAGAAATACTAAGATAACAGGAAAACAGAAGGATGGGAATGCATAAATCAATGAAGTAACAATGAAAAATAACTTAGTAGGAGGAAAAATGTCAAATTGAAAATGAGCTCCATGAGACAAGTCATAAAATCAGTTACTTGATCAGTTTGGCAAAGATTGGAAATTGGCAAAAGCTTATCTATCATGAAAAAATTTAAGGCTGTTAAAGAGAAGGAGATATAATCTATCAAATTAGCTTTAGAATCTACAAAGTAGATAGCAGATTTAACTTTTGGTGAAAGAAATTTCTTCAGACATTAACAAAACAACTTGGAAATGGCTACATGGTAGATAATGATAAAGCTCACTGTAATAATTTCTTCATTGAATGCCTATCTCATCCCAGTCATAGTTTCTTTCCCTCACAAATCAAGTAAGAGTTCACAAATCTTTGAAAATATTTAAGGATATAATTTTTCAGGAGCACTTTGTCAACTAAACATATAGTGAAAACAGATTATTGTGTTTGTGTTTAGTAAGCTGTGCTTCATTCTCTTTAGCAGAAAGTCATTTGACAAGTATCTCAACCGATTAAAACAAAGCATAATATATGCAAATTGACAAGGCAGGTAGAACATACAAAATACAGCAGAATCAGGCTAAATGATGTTTCCTAGGCAGAACTGGATTGGTAGATTTTTGCCTCTCTCAAAACTAGGTTAGTCCTCTTTCTGCTGCTTCCACCCCCCAACCCTCACCCATCATTGCCTGTGGCCCCACTTTCCAATGAGGACTCGTGAAAGGGCAATGCTTAAGGTTTTTATTCTAATAGGTGTCTAAATATTATTTCAGATCTTAAGCTTCTAACTCATGATTGTGCCCCTACAGTAGCAGTTGGGTATTTACTAAATAAGCTGATTTAACGAGTAAACTTTGAGCTTTTAAGAGAGGAGATTCAATAGATAGAATGTTGAAGTTTAAATGAAACTTAATAATCTCTTTTAGTCAAGATAATCTCTGTTGCAGTTTAGGTTATATCTCTATGAATTGTCAACCCTTCATTGTCTAAATTAAGAAGTATAATATGGGGAATTGTGAAGTAGAAGAAATTGTTAATAATTTGTTCTATTTTCATCACCGTTAGATAAAAGCCAGAATATGTAAGTTAAAAGAAAATATTTCTGAATATGCAATGGAGATGACAAGGGGAAACTAGTAATTTTCCACTCTTGGAAAACTTGTCACGTAAAGAAGAATTAGGTCTATTCCTTGTGGTCCAAGAGGGCAGAACTAGACCAAGATGATAAAAGATGCAGGAAGTTTGTATGAGTAAGCGCTGTCCCAGAGTGGGGAGAGCTTCCTTTGGAAGGAATGGAAAGATGGACAGCCACTCATTAGGAAAGCTGTGCAATGATCTAGATATCGTGTAGAAGTTTGGGGATTAAAGCTAAAACATTCATCTTTTATATTCTATTATCAGGATAGATAAAAATGGATATAAATTCATAAAATTGGTGCCCAGCTCTTTACCTCAAAAACTAGTATCAGTCAACAAAGTTGTACTTAAAAGAAAACCACACAGACTATGTTATCAATGGGGTTAAAACAGTGCAGTCAAATGCACTCACGTTTAACCAGACTTTTCCTATTTGGGCACATTGTTTCTCATTGAAAGTAAGATAGATGGTGTACTGAAACCTAAACGGCGCCAGTAATGGCTTCTAATTATTTTGCTGTAAAAACATAGGCATTCTTTCTCTTTTAATGGCTGTGTTTTCCTGCTGTTTGCAATTGAAACAGCTTCTTTCAGAAACGGTGCGAAATATTTTCTAGGTAATCATTTGGCTAGCCCCAAATGAGCAATTTATGCAAGATATGCTAAATAAAATTACTAAAACTCAATGGTACTGCCCAGTCAAAGGAAAAGTGAGTATGGAATACACTGCAATTTCACTCTGCAGGATCATAGGTGTAATCTCACTGATGGAGAGAACGTTAACTTTGCAAACGGGTTTGCAAATAACCTAATGACCAAAGGAGTGATAAATTAAACCAGTCAAATTAAAATGTAAACACAAAGTGGGGGTGCTAGGGAGGATTAGAAATTATTTTTTTTTCCAAAAAGGCATTTTGTCAAATTGCATGCATAAGCATCACCAGGGGGTTGTTAAAATGCTCAGTTATGGATTCTACTCCAAAAATTCTGATTCAGTAAGTCTGGAATAAGGCACAGAAATCTGTATCTTTACCAAGCAATGGGGGAGGTGGGTGGTGGTGGTGGGTGTCCAACCTAAGTGGGTCATAGATTATATACTGAGAAACACTGGTAATCCTTCTGAATATTACACCTTAGACTCTGTTCCTCACTCCCATATTATGAGTTATAACACAGCTGTTTTTTACATGTAAGGTGTTTTTATTTAGAATAATGCTCCATAGGACACTCAAACAATTCTATAACCCTTTTGTTTGGAGTCAAACATTATTATTTTTTTATTTTTTATTTTTTTTCAGATACACAAACATTTTTATATCCATTTGTAAGAGGAGAAAACTGAGACTCAGAATTAATCTCTATGTTCATAGGGCTAGCAAAAGAACAGGAAATTACCTTTACTTAGCAAGTAAGTTTAACTTTTGTACTTCTAAGATGCTAGTGAAGCCCTGTCCAACACTACTTGCTGTGATGATGAAAATATACTTCACAATCCAATATGGTAGCCAATACCCACATGTAGTTATCAAGCACGTGAAATGTAGCTAATGTGACAGAAGAACTAAATTCAAATTTTAGCTAATTTAAATTTTTATAGGTGCATGTGGTTAGCAACTATTGTTTGGGATATTCAGAGATCTAGATAGGACTTCTGAGAGATGCAATTTCTGGGAGTAAACTCTTCCAACTGCTTCTAAAAAAAGGGGGGGGGGAATGGTGAAGACTTCAGGAAGATGTTGGGGGTGAATGCAGTACATCTGGAAAAGATTCTTTTTCCCCCCCACTAGACACTGATGGGAATGCCAGTAAAACATCTACTTCTGCTTAATTGACTATGCCAAAGCCTTTGACTGTGTAGATCACAGCAAACTGCAGAAAATTCTAAAAGAGATGGGAATACCAACCTCCTTACCTGCCTCCTGAGAAATCTGTATGCAGGTCAAGAAGCAGCAGTTTGAACTGGACATGGAACAACAGACTGGTTCCAAATCAGGAAAGGAATATGTCAAAGCTGTATATTGCCATCCTGCTTATTTAACTTATATGCAGAGTACAACATGCGAAATGCTGGGATGGATGAAGCTCAAGCTGGAATCAAGATTGCTGGGAGAAATATCAATAACCTCAGATATGCAGATGATACCACCCTAATGGCAGAAAGTGAAGAGGAACTAAAGAGCCTCTTGATGAAGGTGAAAGAGAGTGAAAAAGCTGGCTTAAAACTCAACATTCAAAAAACTAAGATATACACTATGGAATATTACTCAGCCATTAAAAAGAATTCATTTGAATCAGTTCTAATGAGATGGATGAAACTGGAGCCCATTATACAGAGTGAAGTAAGCCAGAAAGATAAAGACCAATACAGTATACTAACGCATATATATGGAATTTAAAAAGATGGTAACGATACCCTATATGCAAAACAGAAAAAGAGGCACAGATGTACAGAACAGACTTTCAGACTCTGTGGGAGAAGGCGAGGATGGGATGTTCAGAGAGAACAGCATTGAAACAAGTATACTATCAAGGGTGAAACAGATCACCAGCCCAGGTTGGATGCATGAGATGGGTGCTCAGGGCTGGTGCACTGGGAAGACCCAGAGGGATGGGGAACACATGTAAATCCATGGCTGATTCATGTCAATGTATGGCAAAAACCACTACAATATTGTAAAGTAATTAGCTTCCAATGAATAAAAATAAATGGAAAAAAAAAAATAAGATCATGGCATCTGGTCCCATCACTTCATGGCAAATAGATAGGGAAACAGTGAGAGACTTTATTTTCTTGGGCTCCAAAATCACTGCAGATGGTGACTGCAGCCATGAAATTAAAAGATTCTTGCTCCTTGGAAGAAAACTTATGACCAACCTAGACAACTTATTACATCATTTTGCCGACAAAGGTCCGATTAGTCAAAGCTATGGTTTTTCCAGTAGTCATGTATGGATGTGAGAGCTGGACCATAAAGAAGGCTGAGCACTGAAGAACTGATGCTTTTGAACTGTGGTGCTGGAGAAGACTCTTCAGAATCCCTTGGACAGCAAGGAGATCAAACTAGTCATTCCTAAAGGAAATCAACCCTGAATATTCATTGGAAGGACTGATGCTGAAGCTGAAGCTCCAATACTTTGGCCACCTGATATAAAGAGCTGACTCATTGGAAAGGACCCTGATGCTGGGAAAGATTGAAGGCAGGAGGAGAAGGGGGCGACAGAGGATGAGATGGTTGGATGGCATCATCGACTTGATGGACATGAGTTTGAGCAAACTCCATGAGACAGTGAAAGACAGGGAAGCCTGGTGTGCTGCAGCCCATGGGGTCACAAAGAGTTGGACATGACAGAGCAACTGAACAACAGCAATAACTGCCCTTTTGCCCAGTTTTGTTTTTTTTTTTTTTTTTTGGGGGTGGGGCTAAGCTACCATGCTCTGAACCACTTTTTATAATAAAATTGATGGCTTTAGCCTCTCTATGACTACATTTAGTCTGTTTTCCTGTGTTCTTTTTTATTTTTACAGATGCTGACATTTTTACAGTGAATTACCTTTAACATACACTTACTGAAAGCACACATTCTCACAGCTGCAAAAATGAAAATAAAATATATTCTATTACTGTTTTGGTGACATCCCTCTTGGCAGTAGATCTTGTAAGTTCCATTTCCCAAGTAATACTGCTTTTGATCACTTTCTCAGTTCTCCAAATGAAATATTCATTGGTAATGAAATGTCTGAGTAAGGCAGGTTTAAAAGAGAAGAGGGAAAGCAGATGCTGAAGCATGATCTAAGACTATGGTAAAAATGAAAAAAATCAAAAAGAGATGGAAAAGGTAATATGAGTTTTTAATTAACCTATTAAAGTGTTACTGATTTTTATCCAATTATTTTTCTTGAAAGACTTTATTCTCTTTTTTTTTCCATCCCACATAAAACTGTACCAGAGCAGGTTCTTTAAGTTCAACTGTTGGTAACTCTAGCTGAACATTAGTCTCATTTGGAAGGATTTAAAAAAAAATCCACACTCCACTCCTGGAAGTTCTGATTTAGCTGCTTTGATGAGGGGCCCTGGCATAGCATGTTTTAATCTTTTTATATTTTAGAAGCCATGGGACTTGAAAAGAGGAGGGAAATTAGAAATCAATGCACCAAGTCCTCTTACTTTGTAGTCTAGGTAAGTGAGGTCCAGAGAAGGGCAGTGACTGGTTTATGCAAGTATTTCTGCTTGCGTTAAGGCCAGAGTCAAGGGTCTGAGTCTGTGTATAATCCTCTTTCTAGAAGAGCAAACTGCCTCCACTGGTGTGTTTCCAAGGTATGTGTTCAACCTACATTTAGTTTGATATGTTTCCTACTAGCCCTACTCCTCCTAATGCCCCTCTGGCTTTCCCTATTATATATTTCAAGTATTCTTAGGTTCTTTGATGCAGTTATACTGCTTAGTCAGTTGAGGGGACTGTTATGATTAACTTTGGGCAGTTTATCTCTACTTATATCACAAATGAGGAGATATATATTAGTTTGTAACAGTGGTTCTCCACACCCAGCTGCACATTAGAACCATCTGGGGGCTTTTTAAAAATATGGATGTCTACATTCCATGGACATTAAATCAGTATCTCTGTAGATGGGCCCTTGGAGTTTTTAAAAGTTACCCAGGAGATTCTAATGTGTAGCCAAGCTTGAGAACCTCTGGATCAGAGGAAGATGTCAAGGAAGGCCTTAGAGATTATTAAAAAACTAGATAGTCAAGGGACAGAAATAGTTATGCTGATTACACCCCCACCCTTGTCATTTCCTCCAGCTAAGTTAATATGAATCTGCCATGTTGGCTTTCCTAGGCCTCACAATGTAGGCAGTTGCCATGGTTACCACAAATGCAAGGTCGTGGTTGGGAATACAGAAAATCAATATTTCTTTCACAGCAAAATGTAAGCTATGTTGAACTTAGAGACCTTGTGACTTTTTTTTTTTTCATAGCTTTGAGAGAACTGCTCTATATTTAGTTTTGTGTGAGAGGTATTTTTCAGACTCAGGGGCCAAAGTTAGGAAATTATTTCTTAGTTCTCTTTTGAAAAGTGTCTTTTTAAGAAAAATAATTTGGAATGTGATATCATCAAGATAGTGCCAGGTCGTTCCTGACTTAGCCCCTCCTTACAAGAAGAACAACAACTCACAGATACCAGTGAGAGAATCCTAGAATGCGAGAGTGAGGCTGAAGTACCTTCTCTGCCGCAGAGACCAAGGCAGAGTGTGTGAGATGGGTAAGATGAGCGGCTACACCCTGACCACTCTGCTCCTCCTGCAGGCCAGCACAGCGCTACTTGGAGAGGTCTCCCCTGAGCCGCTGGTTCCTCCAGTGGGAAAAGAGGCCAGAGGTGATAGCTAGCCTCCCAAGCATTGTGGGTCACTTCATGGGAGCCCCAGAACTCAGATTTTGCTGAAGAGGGATCACAGGGAAATCTGAGGGACTCAACTATTGGGAATCTCATCATGACACAGAATGGGGGAGCAGTTTGCAAGACTGAGTTTCTACGTGCAGAGCCCAACTAGTAGTCCCAACCAACGGCTTTACTCATTTTCAGAACCAAGTTCGTGCCGTCTGATCAGGGAACTTACTGTGGCACAGGTCCACCTGATTTGGGCTCTCAAAGGAGGAGTTTTGCCAGCCCTGGAGCCTGGTCTGCTCACTCCCAGGCAGAAGAGATGAGTCATAGCCCGACCTGCTGGGGAGCTTGGCCCCTCACCCTCATCTGACATGAAGGGCTAACGAAAAAGCTTATAGACTGAATAATCCAGCAATACTCAAGCTGAGAGGAGGCGATAGAGCTGATAACTTTGAGAGCAAAGTCAGTGGCCCTGTTTGGTCAAGGAACTTGGGGCATGAATCAACTAAGAGTCAAGACCACAAACAAAGAACCCTAGTGGCCTTGGAGCTGCTTCTCTAAGCAAGTCCTAGCCTGCTGCCTTGCCAGGGCAAGGAAGCTAATTCATAGTCACACCTTTTACTGAGTGTAATACTTATTCCTGAATGTCTAGTAAGCCTAACTAGAGAATCCAGGCATCAGTGCAGCCCATCTTAGAGCCTCACTTAGGGAACTCTCAGTCCTACCTAGCTGTTCTCAGCCACTGGTAACCCGCCCCCCCCCCCACTCCACCACAGAGCTTGAAAAAGGGCCTCTTCTTAAAATAGATCCTAATAGCTGGCCCCACCTGCCCAAGGGCATTACCAGCAGCCATGTCCAGAAACTCAAACTGAGCCAACTGGTGAAGAATTGTCTCTGTCAAGACAAACCTGTGAAGCCTGAAGGAGGAGGCTACTTATCCAAAGGTGCAGATACTAATATAAAGAATGAAGGATCATGAAAAATCAGGTAAATATGATGATACCAAAGGAAACTAATAAAGCTCTAATAATTGACTTTAAAGAAATGGAGATCTATAAACTGTCAGACAAAGAATTCAGAATAATCACCTTAAAGAAAGAAACTACAAGAACACACATATAGAAAATTAAATGAAATTAGAAAGACAATTCATAGACAGAAGCTCGAGGCAGAAGTTTAAGGCAAGTTTTTAAATTGCAGTAATCATTTCACAATATATGTAAGCCAAACCATTATGCTATATACCTTAAACTTATACAATGAGGTATGTCAGTTATATAAAAATAAAATTGGGGGAAAAGGCTTAATGAGATCTTGATGAATATATTTTATCTAAAATGAGCTGGTCAAAGAATGTACATAATAGCCAGGAAATAAATGCTAATGAAAGAGTTGGGAAAGGGAAAAAAGGAGAGTGGGAGAAGAGAAGAAAATGAGAAGAGGGAAAGATGAATAAATAAAGAGAGAAAGAGAAAATTTTTAGAAACGGTACTTTGAACTCTTACCAAGTGTATGTAGTTGTGCTTGGAAAGACAACTTTCCAGTATTATCTCATTTGATCTTAAAAGAAATGTTAGAGTTACGTGTTATTACATTTGTTGTTGTTTAGTTGGGAAAACTATTCCTCAGAGAAATTAACTTGCTCAAAGTTACCTGGTTAGCAAGGAATAAAACAGATAAGGGCTTCCCTGGTGGCTCAGATGGTAAAGAATCCACTTGCAATGCGGGAGACCCAGGTTCGATCCCTGGGTCACGAAGAGCCCCTGGAGAAGGGAATGGCTACCCACTTTAGTATTCTTGCCTGGGAAATCCCATGGACAGAGGAGCCTGGTGGGCTATAGTCCACGGGGTCACAGAGACTTGGACACGACTAAGTGACTAACACACAAAGCAGACATACAAGTTCTGGTCTGGCTGCTAGCAAACCCTGGGATTTTAATCATTTCAGTGTCTTTCTTTCTCATTGAGACCCTGGCTTCCAACTCAGGGTAGAAATTATGACTCATGGGACTTTTTGTATTACATATGTCACACTCAGAACATACAAGAAGTATGTGGCAGATGTCATTAATGGTCCCTGTTCTTCACTGTCTGTTCTTCCTCTATTCATGCCCTTTGATATATGACTTGGTAGCTCCTCCCTCTAAAGAGGTGCGTTTTATTTCCTCTCCCTTTGACTTTGGTCATATGATTTGTCCAAAAGAAAGAGAATCAAGTCATGTACTGTGAGTTCTAATCCTAGGCCTTAAAAAGCCTTTTGTGCCTCTGCCATTGTAATAAAGGGGCTATATCCGCAATGTTCTGAGGAGACAGATGAGAGGCACTTATAGCCAATTCACAGATGTACAGTGGGAAGTGGAGCTACCATAGACACCATATCCTTAATCAGTCAAACTCTAACTGACCTGTTGATCTTTATACACATGACAACATCCACTTGAGTTCAGCAAGCCACCCAATCCAACAACAGATGAGTGATATGTGAGTAAGGCTAGCTGGGGTCAATAGATAAAAAATTAATCAAATGCTACTTTTGTGTAGAGCACTGAGATGTTATGATTGTTTCTATGCCCAAGAGCTCATATTACAGGACAAAAGGGAGATAATACCATTGTAATCTTGAATGTATGGACACATAAAATTCCACAAAGGGCAGTCTACATGTTTTGAAGACCAATACTTCTACAAACTAACTAGTAGGAGGAAACAAAAAACCACCCTATTACTTATTTCTTCTAGTCACACAATTCTGAGTAGCACTCAGCCACGGGGATATTTCTTTCTGTCATGGTGACTGATCCATAGTGCAGTATCTAACAGGAAGGACACTGAATCAGAGAGAGCAATCAAAGAGACCTTCACAGTCTTTAGGTTGATCTGTGACACCAGGTGTGTAATTCTGAAAATCCTATGGCCTGAAGGTGCAGAAATGGCCAATGGGCTTTCTCTTCCTTGTAAAGATGTCACATATTGCTGAGTTTTGCTCCCACTAAGCAAAATCCATTCATAACCTTTAGGGACTAGAGACCAAGAACAGTGGTGATTGTCAAGATTGGGTAAGTAGGAAAGACTAGTGAGGTGGGAAAGAGCAAACAGGCAGAAAGTTTTTTTTAACACATGTGCCTACCCTAAACATTGCTAGTGGGGAAGTGATATGCATATTTTGTAAGATAAAATCACCCAATATATTCTGGTATTTCAAATATGATTTTTCAGTTGAGGGAGATTCACTAAAACCAATTTAAATGTTTTTTTTTAGTCTATGACACATCTTTATTACTTGTTCCCACTTTTTAAAGGAAAAATGATAATGATTCCAAAAATGATAACCATCGTAATAAATAATTATAGGGAAAATAAACAATTTTCAGTAAAATTGTTGCTGGCAAAATATGAATCACTTAATCACATAGTTCCAAAAACTATGAGTTTTTAAACACGATTTTCGAGTCCCTGTATATTTTTGAAGTTTAGAAGTCCAGCTGCTCAATAAATGAGGGATTGACAAATTCATGTTTGAACTTCAATACATACACATCTTAAAGATATCTGGTTATTGCAAAATTATACATAAAAATTGTTGATGCAAATATATATCCCTTATCATTATAAGGTGGACAAACAACCATTCCCAAAGCCAAATTAATAATGATGAAGCTAAACTGACAGTATTTATAATTGAAATTCAAGCATTAGAATAAATTAAACCACAATCAAATGAAGACAACACTATGATAAACTCACTGATTACAAATTTCCCTTTCTGGAATTTGGTGGCCTTCCAATTACATATATACTTAGTATCATATGTACCAGTTAGATTTATTAGTAGAGTTTGAATGAAAATGTTTAATAAACTCTAGTAATACGTTAGAGAAAATAAAGTTGGGTCTGAATTAAGAGAAAGCAAGGATGCTTTTCAAAGTTCTGGGGTTGTAGTAAAGTGAGCCAATCTAAAGGGGTTCCAGTGGCCAAATTGTGGCGCTGGAGTATGAAAAACAATAATTATAGTCAGTAGTGCTCCTGAGCATGAAACATACAATCAACAGAGAAATTAGCATTCAAAAGTATGAACTAAAGATTTTATGCTGCAATGCAGCAGCCATCTACTTGGAAAATATTCACACATTAGATGATATTTTATACATCATCACAAATATTAATGGCTTGTGGCAAGGTATCCAATTCATGGCTGCAAGAATAGATACTATTGGGCTACATCCTGGAGATTAGATACAATTCAAGGTTCAGCAGAAAGGGCATCACTTCAATTGCACTGTATGGAGCCATATCACATCCTTCCAACTGCTGACCCAATGACAAAGTTTCATACTCCCCAGTCCTAAATCTTTGTTTCCCCTGTGAGATACATGCCACACTCACAAAGAGCTCCTTGCTCTTAGTTTCATGTATCATGTTCTAGCTGTAAAAATAAATCTGCATTTATTTTCCAGTATTTTCTGCTAGCCCCAAATTTATCATTTAGAATGCCTATCTCATAGGCAAAAATTATTAAGATCATAAACATAGAATTTTCCTTGCCTTCTGAGGGCAACCAATCCATAGGAAAACCATGCTTCCTTCAACCTACCCCCAAAACCACCAAACAGAAGCTTATATCCTGTAACTCTGATCCTGATACTCTTTCACTGAGATGCCTCCTAGTTTCTGTCTTCTGTCACTAGATTCTCACGATGCACAGTCTTCCTCAATACAACAACCAATAAGTCCAACTTTGTTCAACTATGGGAGTGTTCCTAATGGTCTCTGGCTGGAGGAAATTGATATCACAAATAATATTTGACCTAAACCATGTCAAAATAAAATCAAGGGTTACTACTTTAAAATGTAGACTATAAGTTAAGAATCTTTTGTTGATAGAGCTGAAATAACAACCACTGATGTAATTAAGCCTTTAAAAAATCACCAACAGTTAAAAAAAATCACAGCTTGCTATATTGATTTTTCATTTCAGGTTGTAGGTAAATGTCAAAGAAAGGTTAACTAACATCAAAATGATATACCTTTTTCTATTTAGTATTCATTATCCAAATAACTCTAAATATTGGAGATATGTTCTTAATAATAAGGACTCTAAAAGAGAAGAAGTTTCTTAAATTGAAAAACATTTATGCATACATTTAAAAGAGTACACAGGTATCCACAGTTTGAAATCTACAGATAAACTGTAGACTCAAAGTTAAAGAAAGATGGTACTTAAAAGAAATTGGGGTGGGTGTGTGAAAATTCTCCTTTAGAGAAAAAAAACATGAAAATGGAAACAAGTCTCTCCTTACTGAGAATCAGTTTTAATTAGAACAAAACAAAACTAATCACTTTGACTTACAGAACATCAGTTATTGAGATGGGATCTGCAAGTGACTGACTATCATGTTTAAAAAGGTGAATTTATAACCTGGTGATCTAAAAAATAGCTTTGAATAGGTAACTACTTAGATGAATCAAATGTCTCAAGTAAGATTTGACTATACTAGAGTCTAACATCTGTCTTAATTTACAAACTTTCTTGTTGAGCTTTCATTCTTTTGTATGTAAAGAGATTCTCTTGTTGTGAAATTGTTTTCCAGTAAGAGTCGGTCTTACCCATTTTAATTTCAAACATGCAGGATAGTGTGGACATCACGTTTGGTGGAAAATATTTACATAATTTATTGTTTCACTGATGAATTATACCAAACACTTAAAGAATTATACCCAGCAAGGCTCTCACTGATTCAACAGACAAATCAAAAGCTTTATAGACAAGCAAAAGCTGAGAGGATGAAGCATCACCAGACCAGCTATGCAACAAAGGCTAGAGGAACTTCTCTAAGCTTGAAAGAATAGGTCAGTACTAGAAACAAGAAAATTATGCATGGAAAAGCTCACCAGTAAAGGCAAACATAAAGTAAAGGTAGGAAATCATTGGCACACAAATAATGGTATAAACCAAGAGCTGTGAGAAGAGCACATATGCAGAATATTGGAAAAACATTTGAAATTAAAAGACCAGCAACTTTAAACAGTCTTGTTTATATATACACTGCTATATCAAAACCTCATGGTGACCAGAAACCGAAAATCAACAGACACACAAACAAAAACCAAAAAGGAATTCAAACACAACACAGAAGTTAGTTATCAAATCAGAAGAGGAAAAGAGAGGAAGAGAAGAAAAAAGACGTCCAAAAACAAATCCAAAATAAGAAAATGGAACTAGGAACACACATATCAATGATTACCTTAGATATAAATGGATTAAATGTTTCAACAAAAAGGTGTAGACAAGCTGAATAAATACAAAAATGATACTTGTATATATTTTGTTACAAGAGATCCACTTTAGATCTAGGATACAGAGAGGCTGAAAATTAGAGGATGGAAAAAGATATTCCATGCAAACGGAAATCAAAAGAAAGCTGGAGTAGTAATACTCCTATCAGACAAAATAGGCTTTAAAAACTGTTACAAGAGACAAAGAAGGACACTACATAATGATCAAGAGATCAATTCAAAAAGAATATGTAATAATTTTAAATATACATACATCCAAGATAGGAGCACCCCCAATATATAAGGCAAATATTAACAGGCATAAAAGGAGAAATCAACAGTAGCACAATAACTGTGGGGGACTTTAACATTCCACTTCAATGGATAAATCAGCCAGACAGAAGATCAATAAGGAAACATAGGTCTTAAATGACACATTAGACCTGATGTACTTAATTGATATTTATGTAACAGTCCGTCCAGGGCTTCCCTGGTGGTCCAGTGGTTAAGAATCCACCTGCTGACACAGGGGACACAGGTTTGATCCCTGGTCTTGGAGAATCCCACGTCTCAGAGCAACTGAGCCTATGTGCCACAACTACTGAGCCTGCTTTCTAGAGCCCGTGAATCACAACTACTGACCCCAAACACCGAAGCTACTGAAGCCTGTGCACCTAGATCTGGTGCTTCACAACAAGAGAAGCCACCACAATGAGAAGCTACATACTGCAATGAAGAGTATCCCCTGTTCTCTGCAACTAGAGGAAGCCTGCGCACAGCAATGTAGACCTAGTGCAGCAAAAATATGAATAAATCTTTAAAAAAGAAAAGTCTATCCAATAGCACATGAATACACATTCTTCTCAAGTGCACATGGAACATTCTCCAGGATTGATCACATGCTGGGCCACAAGGTGAGTCTTGGTAAATTTAAGAAAATTGAAATCATATCAAGCATCTTTTCTGATCATAATGCTATGAGAGTAAAAGTCAGCTACAAAGAAAAAGAAACTATAAAAACACAAACACGTTGAAGATAAACAATATACTATTAAACAACCAATGGATCACTGAAGAAACCAAAGAGAAAATTATAAAATAACTCTAGACAAATGAAAATGAAAATACAGTAATCCAAAACCTATAGGACACAGCAAAAACAGGTCTAAGAGGGAAGTTCATAGCAATACAATATTACCTCAGGAAACAAGAAAAAAAATCACAAAAAAACCCTTAACCATATGCCTAAAGCAATCAGAGAAAGAGCAACAAACAAAATCCGAAGTTAGTAGATGGAAAGAAATCATACAGATCAGAGAAGAAATAAATGAAATATAAGTGAAGAAAACAACATAAAAGATCAATGAAACTAAAAGCTGGTTCTTTGAAAAGATAAAATTGATAACCCATTAGCCAGCTTCACAAAAAAAAGAGGGCTCAAAACAATAAAATTAGAAATTAAAAAGGAGAAGTTACAATGAATACCACAGACATACATAAGATCAAAAAGAGACAAGCAACTTCATGCCAATAAAATGGACAACCTGGAAGAAATGATCAAATCCTTAGAAAGGGACAATTTCCCAAGACTGAACCAAGAAGAAACAGAAAAAAAATGAACAGACCAATCACAAGTAATAAAATTGAAATTGTGATTAAAAACTCTCAAGAAGCAAACATCCAGGACTGGATGGCTTCACAGAAAAATTCTATCAAACATTTAGAGAAGAGTTAACACTTATCCTTCAAACTATTCCAAAATATTGCACAGGTAAGAATACTCACAAACTCATTCTATGAGGCCACCATCACCCTGATACCTGCACACAAAAGATACTGCACACAAAAAAATTGCAGGCCAATGCCACTGATGGACATTGATGTAAAAATCCTCAACAAAATGCTAGCAATACAAATCTAACAATACACTAAAAGGATCATACACCATGATCAAGTAGGATTTATCCCAGGGATGCAAGGGTTTTTCAATATCCTCAAATATCAGTATGATACATCAACAAAGTGAATAAAAACCATATGATCATCTCAATAGATGCAAAAAAAGCTTTTGAGTATGTCAAGGCTGTATCTTGTCACCCTGCTTATTTAACATATATGCAAAATACAACATGAAAAATGCCAGGCTGGATGAAGCATAAGCTGGAATCAAGATTTCTGGGAGAAATGTCAATAACCTCAGATATGCAGATGACACCACCCTTATGGCAGAAAGTGAAGAAGAACTAAAGAGCCTCTTGATGAAGGTGAAAGAGGAGAGTGAAAAAGTTGGCTTAAAATTCAACATTCAGAAAACTAAGATCAGGGCATCTGGTCCCATCATTTCATGGCAGATAGATGGGGAAACAACAGAAATAGTGACAGACTTTATTTTGGGGGGCTCCAAAATCACTGCAGATGGTGACTGAAGCCATGAAATTAAAAGACGTTTGTTCCTTGGGGAAAAAGAGCTATGACCAACCTAGACAGCATATTCAAAAGCAGAGACATTACTTTGTCAAAAAAGGTCCATCTAGTCAAAGCTATGGTTTTTCCAGTAGTCATGTATGGATGTGAGAGTTGGACTATAAAGAAAGCTGAGAACCGAAGAATTGTTGCTTTAGAACTGTGGTGTTGGAGAAGACTATTGAGACTTCCTTGGATTGCAAGGAGATCCAACCAATCCATCCTAAAAGAAATCAGTCCTGAATATTCATTGGAAGGACTGGTGCTGAGGTTCCAATACTTTGGCCACCTGATGCGAAGAGCTGACTCATTTGAAAAGACCCTGATGCTGGGAAAGACTGGATGCTGGAGAAGGGGACGGCAGGATGAGATGGTTGGATGGCATCACCGACTCAATGGACATGAGTTTGAGCAAGCTCCAAGAGCTGATGATGGACAGGAAAGCTTGGCATGCTGCAGTCCATGAGGTTGCAAAGAGTCAGACACGACTGAGTGATTGAACTGAACTGAACACCAATTTATGATTAAAAAAAATTCTCCAGAAAGTGGGAATACAGGGAACCTATGTGCATGCTAAGTTGCTTCAGTTATGTCTGACTCTTTGTGACCCTATGGACTGTAGCCCACCAGGCTCCTATGTCCATGGGATTCTCAAGAATATTGGAGTGGGTTCCCATGCGCTTCTCCAAGGGATCTTCTCAACCCAGGGATTGAACCCATGGCTCCTGTGGCTCCTGCATTGCAGGCAGGCTGTTTACCACTGAGTCACCGGAGAAGCCCAGAGGCACCTCCTCAACAAAATAAAGGCCATGTCTGACAAATCTACAGCTAACATTATTTTTAAATGTGAAAAGCTGAAAGTATTTCCTCTAAAATGAAGAAAAGGACAAGGATATCCACTCTCACCACTTTTATTCAACATAATTTTGGAAGTTCTAGCTCTGAGAATCATAGAAGAAAAATAAATAAAAGGAACTCAAATTGTAAAGAAGTAAAACTGATAGTGTTTGCAGATGATATGATACTATAGATATAGATAGAAAATCCTAAAGATACTACCAGAAAACTACTAGAGCTCATCAATGAATTAGGTAAAGTTGCATGATACAAAATTAATAAGAAGAAATCTGTTGCATTTCTATATACTATCAATGAAAGATCAAAAAGGGAAATTAAGAGAATAGTCCCATTTACCTTCACATCACAAAAAATATAGTATCTAGGAATAAACCTATCTATGGAGACAAAAGACCTGTACTCTGAAAACTGTAAGATGCTGATTAAAGATACTGAAGATGACATAAACAGATGGAAAGATATACCATGTTTTTGTATTGGAAGAAGCAATATTCTGAAAATGACTATATTACCCAAAGTAATCTGTAGATTAAATGCAAACCCTATCAAATTACCAATGGCATTTTTCATAGAATTAGAGCAAAAAACCTTGAAATTTGTATGGAAACACAAAAGACCCCCCAAATAGCCAAAGCAATCTTGAGAAAGAAAAATGGAGCTGGAAGAATCAGGCTCCCTGACTTCAGACTATACTACAGAGTTACAGTCATCAAGAGTATAATATTGGTGCAAAAACAGAAATATAGATAAATAAGAAAGCCTAGAAATAAACCCAATTAATCTATGACAAAGGAGTAAATAGCACTGGGAAAATATGTAAAAATGAAGTTGGAATATTCTTTAACACCATACACAGAAATAAACTCAAAATGAATTAAAGACCTAAATGTAAGACCAGATACTATAAAACTCTTAAGAGGATAGCATAGGCAGAACATTCTTTGACATAAATTGCAGCAATATCTTTTCCAAGCCATCTCCTAGAGTGATGGAAATAAAATAAAAAACAAACAAATGGGACCTAAGTAAACTAAAAAGTTTTTGCACAGAGAAAGAAACCATAAACAAAATGAAAAGACAACCTATAGAATGGGAGACATATTTGCAAACAATGCAACTGGCAAAGGATTAATCTCTAAAATTTATAAACAGCTCAGCATCAGAAAAAATAGGGAAAGAAACCAATCACCCAATCAAAAATGAGCAGAAGACCTAAACAGACATTTCTCCAAAGAAGGCATACAGATTGCCAAGAAACAACGGAAAAAAATGCTCAACATTCCTCATTATTAGAGAAATGCAAATCAAAACTACAATGAGGTGTCACATCACACCAGTCAGAATAGCTATCATGAAAAAAAATCTATTAACACAAACTATGAATCCTGGAAAGGATATGAAGAAAAGGGAGCCCTCTTTCACTGTTGGTGGGAATGTAAACTGATACAGCCACTATGGAGAATAGTATGGTGGTTCCTTAAGAAACTATTAATAAAACTCCCACATGTGTGTTAGTTGCTCAGTCATGTCCAACTCTTTGCGACCCCATGGGGTGTAGCCCACCAGGTTCCTCAGTCCATGGAATTCTCCAGGCAAGAATACTGGAGTGGGTAGCCATTCCCTTCTTCAAGGGATGCTCTGAACCCAGGGATCGAACTAGGGTCTCCCACATTGCAGGCAGATTCTTTACCATCTAAGCCACCAGGGAAGCCCCATACTTACCATATGTCCCAGCAATACCACTACTGGACATATACCCTGAGAAAATCATAATTCAAAAGTACACATGTACCTCAGTGTTCACTGCAGCACTATTTACAGCAGCTAGGACATGAAAGCAACTTAAATGTCCATCAACAGATAACTGGATAAAGAAGATGTGGTTCAGTTAGTTCAGTTCAGTCACTCAGTCATGTCCAATTCTTTGCAACCCCATGAATCGCAGCACACCAGGCCTCCCTGTCCATCACAAACTCGAGTTCACGCAAACTCATGCCCATCGAGTTGGTGATGCCATCCAGCCATCTCATCCTCTGTCATCCCCTTCTCCTCCTGCCCCCAATCCCTCCCAGCATCAGGGTCTTTTCAAATGAGTCAGTTCTTCACATCAGGTGGCCAAAGTATTGGAGTTTCAGCTTCAGCATCAGGCCTTCCAATGAATATTCAGGACTGATTTCTTTTAGGATGGACTGGTAGGATCTCCTTGCAGTCCAAGGGACTCTCAAGAGTCTTCTCCAACACCACAGTTCAAAAGCATCAATTCTTTGGTGCTCAGCTTTCTTTATAGTCCAATTCTCACGTCCATACATGACTACTGGAAAAACCATAGCCTTGACTAGACGGACCTTTGTTGGCAAAGTAATGTCTCTGCTTTTTAATATGCTGTCTAGGTTGGTCATAACTTTTCTCCCAAGGAGTAAGCGTCTTTTAAATTCATGACTGCAGTCACCATCGGCAGTGATTTTGGAGCCCAGAAAAATAAAGTCTGCCACTGTTTCCACTGTTTCCCCATCTACTTGCCATGAAGTGATGAGACCGGATGCCATGATCTTAGTTTTCTGAATGTTGAGCTTTAAGCCAACTTTTTCACTCTCCTCTTTCACTTTCACCAAGAGGCTCTATAGTTCCTCTTCACTTTCTGCCATAAGGGTGGTGTCATCTGCATATCTGAGGTTATTGATATTTCCCCCAGCAATCTTGATTCCAGCTTGTGCTTCATCCAGCCCAGCGTTTCTCATGATGTGCTCTGCATATAAGTTAAATAAGCAGGGTGACAATATACAGCCTTGATGTACTCCTTTTGCTATTTGGAACCTGTCTGCTGTTCCATGTCCAGTTCTAACTGTTGCTTCCTGACCTGAATACAGGTTTCTTAAGAGCCAGGTCAGATGGTCTGGTATTCCCATCTCTTTAAGAATTTTTCACAGTTTCTTGTGATCCACACCATCAAAGGCTTTGTCATAGTCAATAAAGCAGAAGTAGATGTTTTTCTAGAACTCTCTTGCTTTTTCGATGATCCAGTAGTTGTTGGCAATTTGATCTCTGGCTCCTCTGCCTTTCCTAAAATCAGCTTGAACATCTGGAAGTTCTTGGTTCACGTATTGCTGAAGCCTGGCTTGGAGAATTTTGAGCAAAACTTTACTAGCATGTGAGATGAATGCAATTATGCAGTAGTTTGAGCTTTCTTTGGCATTAACTTTCTTTGGGATTGGAATAAAAACTGACCTTTTCCAGTCCTGTGGCTACTGCTGAGTTTTCCAAATTTGCTGGCATATTGAGAGCAGCACTTCACAGCATCATCTTTTAGGATTTGACATAGCTCAACTGGAATTCCATCAGCTTGACTAGCTGTTCGTAATGATGCTTCCTAAGGCCCACTTGACTTCACATTTCAGGATGTCTGGCTCTAGGTGTGTGATCACACCATCATGATTATCTTGGTCACTAAGATTTTTTTTTGGTATAGTTCTGTGTATTCGTGCCACCTCTTCTTAATATCTTCTGTTTCTGTTAGGTCCATATCATTCCTGTCCTTTATTGAGCCCATCTTTGCATGAAACGTTCCCTTGGTATCTCTAATTTCCTTGAAGAGATCTCTAGTCTTTCCCATTCTATTGTTTTTTTCTATTTCCTTGCACTGATCACTGAGGAAAGGTTTCTTATCTCTCCTTGATATTTTTTGGAACTCTGCATTCAAATGGGTATATCTTTCCTTTTCTCCTTTGCTTTTTGCTTCTCTTCTTTTCACAGCTATTAGTAAGCCCTCCTCAGACAGCCATTTTGCTTTTTTGCACTTCTTTTTCTTGGGGATGGTCTTGCTACCTGTCTCCTGTACAATGTCATGAACCTCCGTCCATAGTTCTTCAGATACTCTATCAGATCTATTCTCTTAAATCTATTTCTCACACTTCCAGTGTATAATCATTAGGGATTTGATTTAGGTCGTACCTGAATAGTCTAGTGGTTTTCCCTACTTTCTTCAATTTAAGTCTGAATTTGGCAATAAGGAATTCATGATCTGGGCCACAGTCAGCTCCCGGTCTTGTTTTTGCTGACTGTATGGAGCTTCTCCATCTTTGGCTGCAAAGAATATAATCAATCTGATTTCGATATTGACCATCTGGTAATGTCCATGTGTAGAGTCTTTTCTTGTGTTGTTGGAAGAGGGTGTTTGCTATGACCAGTGCGTTCTCTTGGCAAAGCTCTATTATCCTTTGTCCTGCTTCATTCTGTACTCCAAGGCCAAATTTGCCTGTTACTCCAGGTGTTTCTTGACTTCTTACTTTTGCATTCCAGTCCCCTATAATGAAATGGACATCTTTTTTGGGTGTTAGTTCTAGAAGGTCTTGTAGGTCTTCATAGAACCGTTCAACTTCAGCTTCTTCAGCATCACTAGTCGGGGTATTACTGAGAAAATGTGGTTCACTGGAGAAGAGAATGGCAAACCCCTTTAGTATTCTTGCCTTGAGAACCCCATGAACAGTATGAAAAGGCAAAAAGATAAGACACTGAAAGATGAACTCCTCAGGTCAGTAGGAACCCAACTATCTCCAGTAGGAGATCAGTGGAGAAATATCTCCAGAAAGCATAAAGAGATGGAGCCAAAGCAAAAACAACACCCAGCTGTGGATTTGACTGGTGATGGAATCAAGGTCTGATGCTATAAAGAGCAATATTGCATAGGGACCTGGAATGTTAGGTTCATGAATCAAGGCAAATTGGAAGTGGTCGAACAGGAGATGGCAAGAGTGAACATCAACAGTTTAGGAAGCAATGAACTAAAATGGACTGGAATGGGTGAATTTAACTCAGATGACCATTACATTTATTACCGTGGGCAAGAATCCCTTAGAAGAAATGGAGTCACCATCATAGTCAACAAAAGAGTCCGAAATGCAGTACTTGAATGCAATGTCAAAAACAACAGAATGATCTCTGTTTGTTTCCAAGGCAAACCATTCAATATCATGGTAATCCAAGTCAAAAATACTTCTTAATAATCCATTAATAGAAACCATAGGGGAAGGTGAATAAAAGAAGCTAATTTCAGAGATTTAGTTAGTAGAGGGAGGGAGGGAGGAAGAGGGGGGCGAAAGAGGTATGAGAGAGGTGGGCAGAGAGAGTGAGAGAGTGAGAGCATGTCTAATGGTCCTGGGGTCAAAGTGAAATTTCTGCTCCATTAAATCTGCCTTCTGTCCCTACCTCTATTGTATTAGAGCATGAGAATTGATATTCTGAGTGACCCCAGTGAAAATCCTAAGTGATCTATGACTCAATTATACTTCCTATACTCAACTTGGTAAGGTAAGAAAATAAAATATTTCATTTTCATTTTATTTCAAAAGACATTTCAGCAATAAAAATGAGAAGGGATTAGATTTAAATTTTAATTAGTAGGAAAATTAAATCCTCATTCTTGAGGTTTTCTGGTTAACTGAAATTTTACTGTAGTAAATAAAATTCAGACAGCATTTTTACTGAGTAAGAGATTTTTCCTATATTCTAATTCACAGCTTTAAATAAATACTACTTAATTTCTACTTAAAATTTTTCTCAGACTCATCTAATGAACAACCACCATGAAGAGTGCCTTCACTTATCTTTCTGTCAAACAATTTTGCCCAAGAAATTCTATTTATTTGATGTTCTGCTAGGATGTAAAAATACACAAATATACACATGTATATAATTTTTATCTCTATGTATATTCAATATTCCTAAACTATATCCTCAAGTCAAAATCTCAGATATTTGGTTGAAGAGCTAATAGCTTCACCATTTGTATATGTTACTTGAAATTATATTTTTCAAAGAAGTTTTGTCTCTGAAGGGAAGAATCAAAGAAATAATGACAAAAGGAACAGAAAATATTTTATAGACTGAATTGAAAAATTAAAAAGTATTCCTGTTGTATCATTCACCTTCAAAAAGTGTTTTTCAAGTGTTTCCCTTCCAGAAGTACAGATGGTCTTTGCCGTTTAGCATCCTCATCCCTGTTAGAAGAAGCCAATTAATATCATATCCCTATACTTCTAATCAAGGCTGCCTTATTAGTGCTCTGTTGAATGAACTGTTGCTGATTAACTGAAAATTAGTCAGTGAAACTAATGATTTTCCCTCCAGACCCAGTGGGCCCATAAAATGTTCGTCAGAATTAAGGACAGTTCATTATGGTGTATGATTTGCCAGTAGACTGAACTTACTGAGTCAGTATGAGGAGCCCAGGTCGGGGAGGTGGGTGATACGATGCAGGCTGGCAGATCTCTCTTTCACGGTTTACTGTTTTCCTCTTAGCTCTCTGTCTCTTCTAGGCATTTCCAGGAGATGGTGTCTGGCAGCTCTTTCACTCAGTTTACAAGAGAATCTCCCAAGTGTATCCTACAAGGAAGAGCAAAAGAAGAATCTTTCATCACTGCTAATGTATTTTTTGGTAAGCAGCAGAATTTCTGGGGGGTGACAAAGATCATTATGATTTTAATATGATTTTAAGCTGCTGAAATATATCCCAATCACGATGGAGATAATGTATAAGGAGTATATGGCACCCAGGTTATGATGGTTAGGCTCCATCTGTAACAGTATAGTGAACATTTGTGAAGATAATGCTCTTCTAAACTGTTGGTCATTGAGATCCCAACAGAACGAAGAGAAGGCTGGGGCAAATTTTTTTAAGAGCAATAAGGAGAATCCTCAACTTAATAAGACAAAACAGTAGATATACAGTGAAATGCCAAAGACAGAAAATTCCAATATACTAACTATCTGTCAGTTCAGCCGCTCAGTCGTGTCAGACTCTTTGTGACCCCATGGATTGTAGCACCCCAGGCTTCCCTGTCCATCACCAACTCCTGGAGGTTGCTCAAATACATGTCCATCAAGTTGGTGATGCCACCCAACTATCTCATCATCTGTCGTCTCCTTCTCCTTCTGCCTTCAATCTTTCCCAGCATCAGTGTCTTTTCCAATGAGTCAGTTCTTTGCATTAGGTGGCCAAAGTATTGGAGCTTCAGCATCAGGCCTTCCAGTGAATATTCAGAATTGATTTCCTTTAGGATTGACTGGTTTGATCTCCTTGCAGTCCAAGGGACTTTCAAGAGTCTTCTCCAACACCACAGTTCAAAAGCATCAATTCTTCGGTGCTCAGCTTGCTTTATGGCTTTCTTTATACTGACTATAAGATACTGGAATTCAGGATATCTCTTTCTTCAGATCTCAAACTACAGCTTTATACATGGTACTGTTGGTAGTTATGTCATTTTGGTACTTCATTTGTTAAACCCATTAAATAGAATTTAAGATGGATTTGCCTTTTAATATAACATGAGGACTGGCAAATGTAAAGTATTTCTATTTTAATTTGTTTTTATTTTTTAAAATTTATTGGGGTACAATTGATAAACAATGTGTTAGTTTAAGGTGTACAGCAAACGGAATCTGTAATATAAATACATAAATTCACTCTTTTTTAGATTCATTTTCCATGTAGGAGATACAGAGTATTGAGTAGAGTTCCCTGTGCTACACGGTAGGTCCTTATTAGTTATCTATTTTATATATGGTAGTGTATATATGTCAATCCCAATCTCGAATTTATCCCTACCACCCTTATCCCTCAGTAGCCATAAGTTTATTTTCTACATCTGTAACTCTATTTCAGTTTTGCAGATAAGTTCATTTATAGCCCTTTTTTGGATTACACATATAAACAATATCATATGTCTTTCTTTGACTGACTTCACTCAGTATGAAGCTCTCTAGGTTCATGCGTGTTCTATTTTGATCTGTTTATCACATGTCAGAGTAAAGATTGCCTAGCACTTTTTTTACATATGCTACTAATGTACATGGTTAAACAAGAGGGAGAAACAATTCATATAAGTCTAAATAGTGTTTTATTAAAAGAACCTTAGTAGTCTTCCATTATTATTTACTGAACCTGCTTTTCTAGATATAGATGACCCTAGGGACATACTGAAGCCTTTCTAGGACACCATCTCCCTTCATTTTATATTTTAGTTCCGCATCTTATAATAAAAGAGACTGTCTACTTATAGGTGCAAGAGTGTAACAACAGAATCCTATTTTGAGCTGAGGAATTAATATTAAATGAAATTTATCCACTTGTTCAAATATCACTGGTGAGAGAAAAACTCAACCAAAAAAATGTTCTTTTTTCTTTCTTTTTAAAAGATTTCTTCACACGAGGAGCATGGAAGCTCAGAATCAGCTGCAGGTGTGGGTGAACCAGAAATTAGGTGAATCAAAAAAATAATTTCAAGAGACCCTTAAATGTGATGTCTTTAATGATACACCGAGGTAATCACTGAGACTGTGTAATGAACAGAGGCACTCAGGATTAAAAAAAAATAGACTAATTTGCTGAAATATTTACTTCAGGTTTTACCATGGTAAATGTTGTGAGGCATGAATGAATGGCTGAATTAATCAGGATTTCAATCAACCTAGCTTGGTTCAAGCCTTGGCTTCACCATCTTCACCGTCTAAGTTTGGTTGCATCACAGATCTTCTCCGTGTCAGATGAAAGCACTGGCCAAAACCTGTGGGGTCTGGTGTGGCCAAATGTGCTTACCAGGAAGCTGGGTGGCAAAACACTACTGTCTAGTTTACCGTCTTACCCTAGCTCTCCAAGATACAATTTTACACTCTGTCCTTGTTTGTCAACTAATCTTAGCATAGATATTCAATGATCAGGTATCATCTGTACTTCCAGACCTTCATGTAACTTTCTTTTAAGCAACCATTATGTCACAGAAATTGACCTTTCTACAGCTAAATAAATTAGTTTTGGCTAATAAGGTTTAAAATGACAGTGTATGAAGACAAGGATGATTTCATAGTCTTTCCCCCCTCTTATTCATTCCTGCAGAAACAGCTGTCTTGGCAGTAGCTTTAAAGTAACCCCATCCCTTTCTTCTTATTTAGCAAGAATGACTGCAAATTGACTTTGGGTACACCTTTAAAAGCTAGTAATTCCTAAAAGATCCTTCTATTTTGAAAGAAAAGTCTGTTTGTATTATGTTTTAGTTCTATGCACTGTTCCTAGAGGAATATGTAAAAAAAAAAAAGTTGGAGGAGTTCAAGAGAGTGGCAACTAAAATGATGAAGGGGCTTCCACAGCATATTGGAGTCAAAGAAAATTCTTCAAAAGAATCTTCAGATCTGTAGATTCCTCCACACTTTGAGTTTTTAAAGTGAACACTCATACCTTAAAATTACTTCCTGCAGAGGGTTTTCATGTGTACAATTTTTCAACAGCCTTGAGAAAGATATCAGGGTAGGTATTATCTGAATTTTAGAGATAAAAACATAGATGTGTGAGAGATATTATAACTTATTCAAACTCTGCTGGCCACTGATAACGTAAAGAATCCAGCCTTGGAATCTGATCTCATACTTATTCTGCTCTTCCAATTTGACTGAGCTAACATATCCCCCTTCATATCATTCTTTGCTAGAGGATGTCAGAGAGGATTTAAGGGGTTGATCAGAGATTAGCAAGCTATGACCTATGGGCCAAAAATGCTTGGTGCTTGTTTGTTAATAAAGTTTTATTGGAACACAGACACAGTCTTTTATGTGTTATCTATGTCTTCTTTTCTACTACAATGGTAGAGCTGGGCAGTTTTAACAGAAGACTTTATGGCCTTCAAAGCCTGAAATATTTACTATCTGGCCTTTTACAGAAGTTTGCCAAGTCTAGACCTGAATAATCACAGATAGTGTCTTTCCCTGAAAAGTAATTAAGGAACAAGCATTGGAGAGTGGGCTGTCCTGTTTCTTTTTATGAATTTGATACTTCATGAACTGTTACTATTTCAGAGAGAAAAGGGTTTTTTTTTGGTACTTAAGGAATTGGTTTGGCCAAAATGTTTATTCAAGTTTTTACATAATATGTTACATAAAAACCTGAATGAACATTTTGGCCAACCCAATAACAGGAAGTAGAAAGAGGGAACTGTAAGAGAATCTGGCAAAATTACACTTCAGAAAAGCCGAAGAATTGATCCTTTCAAGCTGTGGTGTTGGAGAAGACTCTTGAGAGTCCCTTGGACAGCAAGGAGATCAAACTAGTCAGTCCTAAAGGAAATCAATTCTGAATATTCATTGGAAGGACTGATGCTGAAGCTGCAACTCTAATACTTTGGCCACCTGATGCAAAGAGCTGACTCATTGGAAGAGACACTGATGCTGGGAAAGACAAGGCAGAAGGAGAAGGGGACAACAGAGGATGAGATGGTTGGATGGCATCCCCACTCAGTGGATGTGACTTTGAGCAAACTCCAGGAGATGGTGAAGGACAAAGGAGATTGGAGTGCTGCAGTCATGGGGTTGCAAAGAGTCGGACACGGCCTGGCAACTGAACAGCAACTTCAGAAGGCGAATTATATTTAATAGAGTTATTCTACAATCAATTAAGGGCATGAGAGGTAGAACTGCATGAGGTAAAGGTATGGGGCAAACTCTGGGAAGACAGTGGAGGACAGGGAAGCCTGGCGTGCTGAAGTCCATGGGGTCACAAAGAGTTTGAGACACCACTTAGCGACTGAACTACAATAGCAAGGTATGAACTGGGATGGCACATTGAAAAGTATTTGTCATAAGCTGACTGGTACCTTTTATAATACAAAGTAAATTTCTTAATGCCAACCAAATTCCAAACTTAAGTTTAGAAAAATCATTTAAATTATTAGAGTTTATTTTTCTTTGCTTTTAGCAAAGAAAAAACTAACAGGTTTTCTTTCTTACACGAGTAAATCCTGAATCTTGGGACATGGATTCAGGTTAAGCAGATGTTAGCACAAATTGCTGTGTGTCAGCTATTATAAAAAGAAAATTCTAATATCTCATTTTTGAGATTTATGGAGGTGACTTTCCTTTTCTTTGGAGATGATGAATGTGTGCCGACTGGTGCCGCTGTTTAATTATAGATGGCTAGCTGTGAGGAATGTGAAGATGATCTCAGCCATTTAAACCTCAAGGCAATCTCCTGGTGTGACCTAAAAGGTGTTCATTTTATTTATGTAGCTATTTTACCTACTCAACCAGATTTCTGTTGCACTTAGAAATTCCCAAATGAAGAATCTACAGTTATTTTGTAAAGAGTTTGAAATAATATCCCCTTCCTTCTCATTCTCACTCCCAGGAAATTTTTGCTTAAAGGTGCATTTGGGAAATAGTGCATGGGAAGCATCATGGTATGGGGCAAACAGAACAGACTTTACACTCAGGCATTCTTGGAAGGCCCTTGGAAAGGTCACCATGTGTTCAGGGAACTTCCAATGGCTGACCATGCCTGGATAGCGGAGTGGATGCTAAGTGTGGACAGTGGCATGTCTGCAGAGGTGATTGGGAGCCTGATACTGAAGAATGCTGTGTTCCATGCTAAGGAGTACAGGTAGTTCTCAAGGTAATATGGAACCACTGAAGGGTTCTGGGACAAAAATGTAACACAAATTTACAATATTGAAAAATACTCTGGCAGAGTAGATGATGGACCAAAACGTAGAGAGTAAGGGCACAGAGAGATTTGAGGGGCTGGTGTCAGCACTGAGATTTTCCAGAAATGATGAAGTCTAAAGTTGGGAGTATGTGAGGGCAGGAGATTGAATTGTTTAGGATATACTTGTGTGGCTTAACTGATAGAACTTAACTGTAAAAGGGATGAGGGAAGGGCCAGTTTTAGGGGCTGAATTGACTGTAATAGGAAAGATAAAGAGGAGAACAAGGGTTAATACCTATTTGACATAATAATCATGTCCAGAATCGAGGTCTGCCAGGCAAAGTGTTCTTGTGATTTGTTATACAATAGGAGAAGATTTAAAAAAAAAAATAAGTAAAGGAAACAAAGAAAAATTTGGGTGATAATGACAGATGATGGCAAGAGAGAAGATTCATCTATAAAGATAATACTCATAGTCACAAATACAGGTGCCAAGTGCCAGCAAGAAAAGCTGAGACTGCATTGTCTTCAAGGGGGGTGGTCTCTCCCTAGACAACTTTACCTATATAGAGCTTCCATGTGTGAAAATAATATATGTCTGGATTCCCCATAACTTAAGACCCTCAGACAAAGGTCTTAGCACACATTTAGGAGGTGATTACCAGCAGGGAGTAGAGGAGTGAGAAAGAAAAGTGAAAGCAGCCAATACAGGATGTGTTCATGTGTGATAACCACTGTGGGCAACTGGGGGTTCAATTTTACTGAGGACCTCTGGGAGACAGTATAGAACATGCCTCAGCATTACCGCACCTGAGCAGCAAAGAAGGTGTTTATCCACCAATTCTAGTTTGTTACTGCCTAACGGTCCCTGCTGGCTCAGTTAGTAAAGAACCCGCCTGCAATGCAGGAGACCCATATTCAATGCATGAGTCGGGAAATGGCAACCCACTAGAGAAGGAAATGGCAACCCACTCCAGTATCCTTGCCTGGGAAATCCCATGGACAGAGGAGCCTGGTGGGCTACAGTCCATGGGATAGAAAAAGAGTCAGACATGACTGAGTGACTAAACAACAAAAACAATATGTAAATTAAAGTACCTAACACATAATAAGAAATATGTACTTGTTAGTTTTAATATTAAGCTTGTATACTTGTCTTCTGGGTGAAGAGCAAATTGTCACAGGTTATGAAATCACCTGTGACATATGAAATGCCATATGTGATTTATGAAATGCCATAAATCACAAAGGAAGTGTACTGGAGCATTCCTTTTAAAGACTTTAAACCTTCAAAAGAATTGATTTAGAAAAAGGACTTTTTTGCATTCCAGAGGCAAAACTAAGACCCATGGTAAAAGTTTCAGTTCTGACACAAGGAAGAAGTTTTAGTCACTGCAGCTGTCAAACAATGAAGGCTTTGAAGTCAGGCGTTTGCTGACATGGGAGTATAACTGACTGGATGATTGCTTATTAGTGCTGCTGGAGAGGGAGTTTGTGCATCAGAGAAGAGGTATAAATAAATGATCTTTCAGATTTTTCTAATGTTGAAAGACATTGATTTCACATGTTGTCTCTCAACTCTCTTTCCAGTCTTCCAGCTTACTCTTTCCTCATGCAAATCCTCTGCCCTAGACACACAAGCATACTCATGAACACTCAAGTTTTATGCTTTCTTACCGTTTGTGTTTTCTGTCATTCTCTCCACACTGAATGCCATTTTCTTAACAGAATAGGGCAAGCATTTGAAAAGTATAAATCTTATTAAAAGTTATAGAGCTCATGATGTTGTATAGCAGAAACGAATACAATATTGTAAAGCATCACCTTCCAATAAAAATATAAAAAAGAAAACAAACACTAAATCGTGACTCAGCTGAAAAAACGACACTGCCAAAATAATCTAAATTAGAATAAAAATCTAAGCAATAATTATAATTTTAAAAGTTATAGGGCATATGGTGTATTAACACTTAATTTCTATGTATAATATAACTAGAACCTACATTTTTATAGTTACGTTATACTTGGTCTTGAAATATTTATATGAATATATAGGAAGGCTGAAGAGATAAATTACCTCCCCAACCCATATATACCCATCATGCAGAAAGGAATAAATCAGCTTTTCTGAACTAACTTATATTTGAGGTAATAAAAATATCTCTAGCCCTTCAGATTTTAATTTATATTCAAATTTTCCTCTGAAAATATTTATACTTCAACCCTGAAATTAAAGTAAATGAAAGGGTGCCTTTATACAATGTTTCATAAAAATATATCTATTAGTACTTTCAGAGAAGGAGTTCTGGGGGAAAGAAAGGAATGAGCTGCTAGCCATTAATTGGTTCGTAAGTTTCACATATTTTTGGTTAGAATGCTTTATTTAAAGCAGAGTTGACTAGGAAAGGTTGTGTGAAGATTCTGAGCTGTTTTAATTGAGGATGTGGTGGGAGAAGAAACTGCCTGAAAGACCAGTAGGCTAATGGGAATGCTGTGCCAATGAAGGGGACGATCCTTCTTGCCCTGGGAATCAGGACCATTTTCCTGGCCCAAAGGCAGCACAAGCTTGCTCGCGGAGATGTATTTGCTAGGGAAAATGTGAAGTTTTGGGTGTTTATATGAGCTAAACAAGCATTTGAAACAGGCTCTGTGGATTATATGAAATAATATCCCTTTCTGACATGACTTGAGAATCTACACTGGCTTCTCCATGTGGGTTTTAAAAGCCCCAAATTATGTCCTGCCATCTTTATTTCCTGGGCTTCTCTGGTGGCTCAGTGGTAAAGAATCTGCCTGCCAATGCAAGAGATGTGGGTTCGATCCCTGGGTTGGGAAAATCCCCTGGAGAAGGAAATGGCAATCCACTACAGTTTTCTTGCCTGGGAAATCCCATGAACAGAGGAGCCTGGCAGGCTACAGTCCATGGGGTCTCAAAGAGTCAGATATGACTTAGCTTTTGGAGAGGACCTTTATTTCCTAGTGTTTTATATGAAATTGTCTTTTTCCAATTTTTTATTACACAGAAATTTAGGCATTCCTGGGGGAAAAAGTATTAATACTAAAATATGTGCTTTCTTATCAGAAGTAATAAAAAGAAACCACGGATCTTTCCTTTTTTCCATAAAATTCCAAGAAGAGAAACATTTAGAAAATATAGACTGTGATTGAAGGAGTCTACTGGGCATACATGATAAAAAAAATCAAATAATACTTGAGCAGGAATATGTTGTTTTGAGATCATTGTTGGGAAATAATCTTTCTGTGATTTCAGGGTGAAAAAAGATGAGTTGCCATGGTTTTTTGCTCTGCTCAAATTGAGTTTCATTTGGCCACATTAATATTTGTAGTTATTTTTCCATTATTCATGAAATACCACAAACACTCAGCAATAATTGCACCTGCTTTTTTATGAGCGTACATCTCCCCTGACAGGTTTTATAAATTCACATATGTTCTTAGAGTCTTTTTATGATGCATTAATAATATGTCTGACAAAGCACAAGCTTTCAGTATATTTACTGAAATGCTCCTTTTCTACAGCCCATTAGCCCCCATCGCACCTCAGATTGCTTACCTGGATGATTCATTAAAAATAATCTAGGTAAATTCCCTGGTGGCGCAGTGGATAAGAATCCGCCTGCCAATGCAGGGGACACAAGTTCGATTCCTGGTTTGGGAGCATTCCACATGCTGTGGAGAAGCTGGGCCTGGGCACCAAAACTACAGAGCCCATGCTCCACAGCCCATGCTCCCCAACAAGGGAAGCCACAGCAATGAGAAGCCCACTCACTGCAACTAGAGAGTAGACCCCACTCTTGCAACTAGAGAAAGCCTGCATGCAGCAATGAAAAGCCAGTGCAGCCAAAAATAAATAAATAAACATAAAAACATTAAATATAGCACTGTTTACATGTCAAAAAACAATTTAGATATGCAGATGACTATGCATGAATGCAGAATGGTCTCAAGGGTATAATATTAGAACCTCTTAATTACCCAAGGACTACCCTGATGCTTCCACGTCTGACTCAGGATGGGAAGACTCCCCTTAACTCACAACCCACCATGATGTATTTAGCCTGGGATCCTACATAACAGAACTCAACAGGAAAAAACCATTTGGTTCCATATCAGAGCACAACCAACAAACCCTACTGTTTTATCAAAATGATTAAGAAATTTAGTCCATTCTTTAAAATTTTTACATATTTTGTTGTATTTTCATAATAATCATTTTCTAGCTGAATTATGAACAAAACTGAGTTGATTCATTATATGAATTTATACAAATAAGCAATTCAATTATTACCAACACCAAATTCATCTGGTGGTTCTGGCTTACTCGCTGAATCATGCCTGACTCTTTGCCACCCTGTGGACTGTAGCCCGCCAGGCTCCTCTGTCCATGGGATCTCCAGGTAAGAATACTGGAGTGGGTTGCCATGCCCTTCTCCAGACCAAGTTCATCTTAATTCCTGTCAAATATTAATAGAATTATAGAGGATGAGAATCACGATAAAAAAATGCTTATTTTTTTTTAATTTTTCCCTTCTCATAGCACAACCATTTTTAATGATATTACTGAAGGAATAAAATATATGGAATTTTTTTCTAGGATCAAGTGAGTTTTTAAAATACACAAAAAATATATGTGATCTTTAATGGGTATGTTTTAAAATACAGTTTTAAAGTATATTTTAGTTTTTGCAATATATCTTCTTAAATACATAATGTGTATCACAAAAAAACTGTCAAAGTTTTAAACAGTCAGTATATAGACTTGAATATAATTCACTCAAAAAAATGAGATTGAGATTTCATGCTCAAGTTATCAGAAAGAGATATTCAAAATAGAAATGGGTAGGCTCTATAACTTCTGCTCAGTGGCTGTATATATTGAAGAGAGTTGTGAAGTAAAACAAAAAACACAGGCTAGGAGGGAAATTGGTTCTTAGTCATTATCTCTAAATCATGACAAATTGGGACAATCAGATAATTTTAACAGGGTTTCCTTTGGAAACCAGGCATTCAAAGTGTCCTGAAGACTCAGGATGGGGGTGTACAGATGAGAACAGAAAAGAACATACTGTCTAACAGCACCACTGTTAGACAGTACAATTCATCAATTCACAACCACACCCTGATAGTCATTTCCGGAGCGCTATAGCCATGATCTCCTCAGCCTTATCCTTGTCACCATTGCCCTCAGTGCTAATTTGAACAGATTTTTACCTCTTTAGGATGGAGTGGTGAGCAGGGAACACACTGAATCACTGTGATATGTTATGTTTTCCTAGGAAGGGCCCTAGGGGTCAAAGGTGAATGTAACAAATCCTATGAATGTAACTCACTTTGCGTGAACACACACATACACACAGCAGTAATTTAGCATGTTGCAAATTTCTCACCCTAATACAGTTTCCCTTGGTTACTTAGGTTGCCTCTGCCTCATGACAAAGATTTGCAGAAGGTTTGAAGATTTTACACAAAATCTTAGCTATCCATGGGTGTCTCACATTCTAGGGTATATGAAAGGGAAGCCAGAGTAGTTCCGAAAAACTAACTATAGGTTTGGTCAAACCAACAATAAAAATAAATAGCTTCATTTGAGTAATAGACACTTCCAAGACATGACCAGCTGTGGTATTCTACAAAGTACGTCATTGATTAGTCAGATCAAAGGTTATAGCAGGAGAAATCCTCAAATATTTTTGCCACTGGGTTTACATTTACCTACAAAAAAAAAAAAAACAAACAAACATGGTATATAGTTCTACCTTTTTTATAGCTTTGTAAATTTATCTGTGGTCTCTGGTGGGTAAGGACCAGGTATACTGGTCAGTTCAGTTCAGTTCAGTCTCTCGGTTGGCTCCGACTCTTTGCAACCCCATGGACTGCAGCATGCCATGCTTCCCTGTCCATTACCAGCTCTTGGAGCTTGGTCAAACTCATGTCCATCGAGCTGGTGATGCCATCCAACCATCTCATGCTCTGTTGTATACTGGTATAGCTTGATAAAGCCTAATGTTGGAAATAATTTAAAACCTCAGTCAATGTCACCTTACCTATTTCACTTGCCTAATGATTTCCTCTCTTTTCATACAACACAAAGAGACATGTATACACATTACTGGGAAGAAGCAACTCTCCCTATATTTACACAGTGGAGTAATTTTTGTCCTAATTAACCAGCATGAGCCAAATGTTTAAAAGATTTCTTCTGAAACCATGCCTTTAATTAACATCCACATTTTCTAAATTAATGGTCACCGACCTTAACATGAAGGGTGTCTTAAAGACATGTTTCAAATGAAAAAAAAAAAAAAAAAAAGAGAGAGAGAGAATTCCATTCAGAGAAATCTACTACCTACCTATGTTTCATAAGTCTTTGGTCATTACTTTTTTCCTAACACTGCATAAAACATCCTAGAATTTGTGAGGTAAGGGATAAAGGTCCTATAAACTGCCTTGAACATTACCCCCACATCTGTACAGTATCAAAATTAATAGTGATTCATTAACATCATACAGTTTGCAAAATTGATACCATTCCATCTATCGTATAACCTGGATTTCCCCGCAGGAAAGCAGTAGCAACTTCAGAAAATTCTTAAGACTTTTCTTTTTAAAAATGTAGTCATTATAATCATTAAAGGAACCCAAATGCTGTGGTTTATACTGAAAATCAAAGTAAGGAGTCCCCAGTGGGAAATACTTCACAACGTACTTCAAAGGATTCAACGGAACTGATGTCTTCTTTCTTTAAGAAATCATAACTCTGGGGAGACTCAAAGATAGAAACTAGCCAAATTTTACGATGAGAAAGAAAAGCTGTTCTAACAGATAAAAAAGAACATTGTCTATGATATGTACAGCCAGGGACTTAAAACATCATCTCTGAACTACCAATTTGTGAGGTACATAACTTCATCATCTACAAAGCCCTACTTTCAACATCTTCTTGTCCATGGTGCTTGAAGGTAAATGCTCTTCTAAGAGCAACTTAGAACTCCGGCAGCAGACCAATGATGCCCAGGCTGGCTGTCAGGGTGGACCAAGAGGCTCACCTTGAAACTTTGGTTCTATGTGTCTGACTCTGCGTCTTGAACTCCCTTACTCTGGGTCTTGTACTTCTCTTCTCAATGGTAAACTCCTAATTATGTTCCATTTTTTTTCTCCTATGTCAACTTAGATTCTATGCTTCCTATAATTATTTTGCTCCCTATATTTATTTTACATTAACCTGATCATAGAATTTAAGACTTGTTACTGCTCCAGCTTAAAAGAACCAGCACTAAAATTCTAAAGTCAATCTATTTCAATCCTTTTTTCACACACACCAAAAAACAGGGAGAAAATTGTGCCCTAGAGAATGTGGCTTTCTGAAGGTCGCATAGCTCGTTAGAGATATAATTCTTTATTATAAAATTTCACATACTGGTCTTCCAATTGTATATACAAATGTTCTCTTCTAGGTAATGCATTTTAATTGTTATCAGATGAATTAATCCTATTACAGCAATTTAAAGGGAAGAGTGAAAGTTATGTTCCACAACTTTCTTACATGCATGCTCACTGTGAACTACAAATGCTTCAGACTCATAAAGCACATACCTCTGAAAGGTGAAAGTGGAGACAAGCTAAATATGTGACAATTACAGAAATATTCCCCTATGTAATCATCCCTGGATATGCTATTAGGACTGTGTCAACTGAAAATAAACTTCAGGGAGGACCAACCTAGAGGGTCTGAGTGGTGGTGAGCCACGATACAAATTTTAATCTAAGAGAAGTGCAATTTGCAGGCTGGTTTCAACAATTATCAACCTCTTCTAAAGGAGGTGTTCATGAGTAGCTTGAAATGTCAGCAGAATTCTCCATAAAAATACCACTGAAAAAAATAAGCACTAATTTTATGATGGAAGAATAAGTTTTCTTTTTCTAATATGTTCTGGTTTAGAGAACTCAGTGCATTTCCCCTCTTTTCATTTAAGATTAGAAAACTGTAAGTTATCTTCTAGCTGAATGAACCATGAAAAATTTTTATAGACAGTTTATAGATAGGCCATGAGTCACAGATTATTACCATATCTGCCAAGAAGTCATGTTTAATTCCTAGATTTCTCAAAAGCCTGCTGTAACCCACCTACTGTATAGATTCCTCTAGTCTTTCATGTTACTTCTGCACTGAAAAATCCATAGTTGTGTTAGATTAGGGTTATTGCTTCAGTAATTATTCACACCCTTCTCTTCCTACTTTATGAGAGAAGTACACTTCTATGCCCCACCATTGCTTTACCCAATGTTAAGTTGGCTCATCTGACTGTGTGTTACTTCAAGAGTGTGACTTAAGAGGCACTGCTTGCTTTGCTCTCTTCTCTGGGAGGGCTGACCTCCTCCATCTGAAAAAGAACATGTCCAAGTAGCCCTTTGGAACAAGCATGCCATACAAGTGGACCAAGTCTGAATCAAATTCAAGGCCTGGAACCAAGCCCAGCTGGCTGAGTTCAGCCTACATCCGCCAAACTGCAGCTGAATCACTGAAACATTAATTCTTAATTGTAAGCCACTGAGATTCTGTGATGGTTAGTATCACTAGTTCACTGATACAGCAGTTATTACATATGGTATTCTATTTGGTGCTTTGCAAATCTGCTGTTTTCCCATTTGCATATATTTTGCCTTCCTGCCAGACTGGAAGACACTAGTACAGTTTGATACTTGTTTTTACCTTTTTTGGTGCTCCCCATCCCCAAATGCACACCACTGTAACTACTCAATATATCCTAGTTTCAGAAGCCAGTGTTTTCCTTGTACTGCACGTTGGAATAAGTCTTTACTGTACCACTGACAGATCTCCGCAACAAATGCTGCATTTTAGCAGCTATCTCGCAGTATGTTTCAGAAGCACAGAGGCTAAGCAACTCAACAGGATAGTCAGAAGAACTGAGCTGATGGAGAACCTTTCATATGGGGACACTGCCAGCATTTTAGGACCCTTTTCCATTTATGGGAGAACAACTTTCACATGTAAATGAAAAGGCCATTTCTCCCAAGGCAAAAGAGCTGATTTTAGTAGGACAAGGCCTGAGAAACCCTTTATAGAGACAGTGTTTTCCCATAGGATTTCTCCATGAATCTGGTATTTAGAGCTACCTCAAGGCTAAGAGCTGATATATTTACTATTACTCTTCACAAAAGGGCACAGATCAAGCAGGGCAGCCGCAAGGTGACCTTTGCTTGTGCTCAGTCCAGCCTTTCCCACACATTTATAGTAAGACACACAGTCCTGGAATTTATTCTGTCTTCCCTGAGGTAGTAAGGTCAAGTATGGATGAGAGAGCTAAAGGAAACTGAGGGCGTGTTGAGAGAAAGAGAAACAGAGGAGCTAGTGAGAAGAGGTGGCGTTTGCACACAGGTGAGCCCTGAAGGGTCCAGAAGGTAGAGGATCTAAACACAGAACTGCAGACAGAGCACTGAGTTGGTGTCATACTGTGTGAGTTCCTACCACTACCCCCAAATCTGAACTGAAGTTTCTATTTCCACTTAATCTTCAATGCCTGACCAAAAAGTCAAGGGAAAACAATCTATAGTTGCTTACTTTGACAGATAATCTAGTCTTTACTATTTCCATTGTATAGTAACCTCAAATGTAAGGCAATAATATATATACCAACCTGACAGAAATGGTATGGACCTAACAGAAGCAGAAGATATTAAGAAGAGGTGGCAAGAATACACAGAAGAACTATACAAAAAAGATCTTTACGACCCAGATAATCACAATGGTGTGATCACTCACCTAGAGCCAGACATCCTGGAATGTGAAGTCAAGTGGGCCTTAGAAAGCATCACTACGAACAAAGCTAGTGGATGTGATGGAATTCCAGTTGAGCTATTTCAAATCCTGAAAGATGATGCTGTGAAAGTGCTGCACTCAATGTGCCAGCAAATTTGGAAAACTCAGCAGTGGCCACAGGACTGGAAAATGTCAGTTTTCATTCCAGTCCCTAAGAAAGGCAATTCCAAAGAATGCCCAAACTCATTTGCACTCATTTGCACACGCTAGTAAAGTAATGCTCAAAATTCTCCAAGCCAGGCTTCAGCAATACTTGAACCGAGAACTTCCAGATGTTCAAGCTGGTTTTAGAAAAGGCAGAGGAACCGGAGATCAAATTGCCAATATCCGCTGGATCATCAAAAAAGCAAGAGAGTTCCAGAAAAACATCTATTTCTGCTTTATTGACTACGCCAAAGCCTTCGACTGTGTGGATCACAATAAACTGTGGATAATTCTGAAAGAGATGGGAATACCAACCACTTGACCTGCCTCTTGAGAAACCTATATGCAGGTCAGGAAGCAACAGTTAGAACTGGACATGGAACAACAGACAGGTTCCAAATAGCAAAAGGAGTATGTCAAGGCTGTATATTGTCACCCTGCTTATTTAACTTCTATGCAGAGTACATCATGAGAAACGCTGGGCTGGAAGAAGCACAAGCTGGAATCAAGATCGCTGGGAGAAATATCAATAACGTCAGATATGCAGATGACACCACCCTTATGGCAGAGAGTGAAGAGGAACTATAGAGCCTCTTGGTGAAAGTGAAAGAGGAGAGTGAAAAAGTTGGCTTAAAGCATAACATTCAGAAAACTAAGATCATGGCATCTGGTCCCATCACCTCATGGGAAATAGATGGGGAGACAGTGGAAACAGTGTCAGACTTTATTTTTTGGGCTCCAAAATCACTGCGGATGGTGACTGCAGCCATGAAATTAAAAGACGCTTACTCCTTGGAAGGAAAGTTATGAACAACCTAGATAGCATATTAAAAAGCAGAGACATTACTTTGCCAACAAAAGTCCGTCTAGTCTAGGCTATGGTTTTTCCAGTGGTCATGTATGGATGTGAGATTTGGACTGTGAAGAAAGCTGAGCTCCGAAAAATTGATGCTTTTGAACTGTGGTGTTGGAGAAGACTCTTGAGAGTCCCTTGGACTGCAAGGAGATCCAACAAGTCCATCCTAAATGAGATCAGTCCTGGGTGTTCATTGGAAGGACTGATGCTGAAGCTGAAACTGCAGTGCTTTGGCCACGTCATGTGAAGAGTTGACTCATTGGAAAAGACCCTGATGCTGGGAGGGATTGGGGGCAGGAGGAGAAGGGGATGACAGAGGATGAGATGGCTGGATGGCATCACCAACTCGATGGGCATGAGTTTGAGTAAACTCCGGGAGTTGGTGATGGACAGGGGGGCCTGGCATGCTGCGATTCATGGGGTCACAAAGAGTCGGACATGACTGAGTGACTGAACTGAACTGAACTGATATATGTCCTATACACCACACACTATTAGTGTTAGGAAAAACTTAGGCTAGTTTATTGTGATGAATTTTCTTTATTCATCTAAACCGAGAAGTGTCTTTCATTTCCAAGTAACACCAATTCTACCATAGGCTGATAGGCATTTAAAGCATTAAAGATCATTACAAAATGTATTAAGGGAGAGGGGAGAGAAGCCATAGCAACTCCCCAGCTGTATCTATCAGTGGTAGCAGATGAACACAGCCAGTCTATTGAAAAGATTTAACTACATCTCTTTCTTACCTTGAATGCCAGAATCAGTTTGACAGGCTGCTTAAAGCAATGGGTGTCTAAAGAATAAACTTTCTGAGGCAGGTGAAGTGAGTCCCTTGCAATAATATTTATTAATAGCTAATTAATGACTGTCAAATCTAGGACTCAACAATGACAAAGCTCTGTTGGAACAAACCATCTTCTTTCCGTGTGGCATCTTTAGCTTTAAATGTTTGCCTGTTTTGTTCCTTGAAATACTGACATGTAAAAATCTTGATATGTCATCTTGGGAGCACTCCTAGTTAAGATTCGTGCAACTTGCTTTAAGGAGGGCAGACAGACTGAAAGAGTAAAATAAATAACCTGTTTTGTTTGTGGTGCTACTGCTAATTTACCCAGTGTTAGTGAGATTTTTTTTTTTCCTTTGCAAAACAGCTTAAAAAATCGCACAGATTCTCTGGGGCTTGAAACAAAAGTAAGAATAAATACTAAGGAACTTACATTACAGAAAGGTAAAATTTTAATTTAAAAAAGAAATGAAAACCCTTGGTATACAACAATATTTTAGTTCTTGGTTTTTCACAGTCATTTGTCATGTTTTACTTGGGACATGATTAAGGGTATAAATGTCCTTTCAGGATAGTTTATAGGCTATGGAAAATATTTGCCAATTAACAGATTGTTGCAAAGTTGGTACAGGATTCTTTGAGAATATCTGTACCTTTTCTAGAATTGTATTATTCTAGAAACACAAACTCTTTCCTTGTCATTTCTTCCATGGGCGCTTGGAATCAGAATTTCTGGAAAAGATGGGCATCACAACTGCTTCTCTATTCAAGTTTTTTCAAGCTCAGGAATGAGGGGAAGTCTCAAGAATGTTTGTGGCTAGTCTGGAAATCAATGGAAAATGTGTTATGGTTTTATAACAAATCAAGTAGCACAGATTTGCTTTGTGTTTGGGAGTTAATCTACACACTAAAAATGCTCCAAATCCAGTTAAAGCAACTGAAATACAAGTCTTTGCTAGCACCCCCTAGAAAGAACACACTGCTGTGTCACACGGCTCTCACAAATGAGTGGGAGAGATCATCTGAAACCTTCAACTGTGTATTTTAAAACACATGCCAACTGCTCTGATTCTTGCCATTAACAGCTTCAGAATTAGCTTACAGATGGTAATCTCCAAAAAGCAGTGACTGTTGCATGGGAAACACAGAGAAGAAAGGCAGTTTTTAATTTTTTTTCTTCTTTCACAGTGGAATACAAGTGAACTATGAGCCTCAGCACCATGTAGGAAGTACAACAATATTCATGGAAATGCATGTCTTGCATTAATAATCCAGAGAAAGTGATAAATAGTTAAGGGTTTGAGAGAGACTGAAAATAAACTTTGAAAGTATAAAAACTGGAAGCTAAAGTTTTGAAAAATGTCCTTGGCCATTTAAAAATTCATATAAACCAGCACATAGTTTTACCTTGGGGTCCAAATTCTAATGCCTCCCATAATCCTTCCAGATTTCAAACAATGCTACAAAGCTATAGTAATCAAAACAGCATGCTATTAGCACAAAAACAGATATATGGATCAATGGAACAGAATAGAGAACCCAGGAATAAACCCACACAGTAGTAGCATTAATTGCTGAGTTGTGTCCAACTCTTTGCAACTGCATGGACTATGGCCTACCAGGCTCCTCTGTCCATGGGATTCTCTTAGGCAAGAATACTGAAGTGGGTTGCAGTGCCTTCCTCCAGGGGATCTTTCCAACCCAGGGACTGAACCCACATCTCTTATGACTCCTGCATTGGCAGGTGGGTTCTTTACAACTAGCACCACCTTTACCACTAAGCCAAACCCCACACACCTACAGTCAATTAATCTTTGAAAAGGAGACAAGAATATACAATGAGTAAAAGTCTCTTCAGCAAGTGGTGTTGGGAAAGTTGGACAACCACATGCAAATCAGTGAAGTGAGAACACACCTTTGGACCATACACAAAAATAAACTCAAAATGGCTTAAAGACTTAAATATAAAACATAGCACCATAAAAATCCTAGAAGAAATCATAGGCAAAACATTCTGACATAAATCATACCAATGTTTTCTTAGGTCAGTCTCCCAAGGCAATAGAAATAAAAAACAAAAATAAATAAATGGGACCTAGTTAAACTCATAAGCCTTTGCTCAGCAAAGAAAGACATAAACAAAACAAAAAAACCTGTGAACTGGGGGAAAATACTTGCAAGTGATGGGAACGACAGGGATTAATTTCCAAAATAAACAAAATGGCTCATATAATAACAACAATAAAAAACCCAATGAAAAACTGGCAAAACACCTAAATAGACATTTCTCCAAAGGTGACATGCAGATGGCCAATATGCACATAAAAAGATACTCATCACTGCTAATTATTAGAGAAATGAAAATCAAAATTACAATGAGGTACCGCCTTATACCAGGCAGAATGGTCATCATTAAAAAGTCTGCGAATAATAATGTGAGAGATGGTGTGGAGAAAAGGGAATCCTCTTACACAGCTGGTAGGAATGTAAATTGGTCCAGCCCTATGTAAAACAGTATGGAGGTTCCTCAAAAAAGTAAAATTAGAGTTTCCATATGATCCAGCAATCCCACTCCTAAGTATATACCCAGATAAAACTGGAGTTTGAAAAGATACATGCACTCTTAAGTTCACTGCAGCATTATTACAATAGCTAAGACATGGAAACAACCCATTAATAAATGCCCATTAACAGATGAATAGATAAAGAAGATGTGGTACATATAGAAAATGGAATATTACTCAGCCATAAAAAGAATGAAATAATACCATATGCAGCAATGATATTACATGTATCATGGATGTACCCAGAGATTATCAAACTTAATGAAGTCAGAAAAAGACAAGCATAATATGATATCACTTATATGTGGAATCTAAAGTATGACACAAATGAACAGAAACAGACTCACAGACATAGAGAACAGGCTTGTGGTTGCCAAGAGGGAGGGGGGTAGGAAGAGAAGGATTGGGAGTTCAGGATGAACTGATGGATAAACAACAAGGTCATACTGCGTAGAACAGGGAACTATATTCAATATCCTGTGATAAACTATAATGGAAAAGAATAGCAAAAAGAACATATATATATATATATATATATATGTGCATAACTGAATCACTTTGCTGAACAGCAGAAATTAACACAACATTGTAAATCAACTATATTTCAATAAAATTAAAAAAAATCAAATTCAACTGCCTCCATTTTTCTGCTCAATTCCAAATAATAGTCCTGGATATAAAACTGGAATAGGCCCCAAATATAAGAACTTGAGATAGAGAAATAGTGTAGCTGTTTATTTTAAAGCTGAGACAACAAATAATCCCTAAAATATTAGTCATTTGCTTTTATATTACTAACAACAAAACAAAACCAAAAACCAAAACCTGACTGACAATGAGAACTGTATTTCTTCCCATTGTTTTAAGCTGTCTAGTGTCTTACAATATGATACAATTCCACCCAGAAATAAGGGAGAAGGGAAGGATCACAAAAAAGATGAAGTTGGCCAGAAAGAAATGCCCAGCCAGTTTTCAACAGTAGAAGAGAGGTGAGGTAGATAATTCCAGCTAATGACCGGAAGTACAACACAGGTTGTTTACAGCTTTATGTCTTCTTTTCAGTGGTACTTCTTTCAGGCCAATATTTCAGGCCAATATTACCATGGAAAGTGAAAGTCACTCAGTGGTGTCTGACTCTGTGATGCCATGGACTATCTAGTCCATGGAATTCTCCTGGCCAGAATACTGGAGTGGGTAGCCATTCCCTTCTCCCAGACATCTTCCCAACCCAGGGATCAAACCCAGGTCTCCTGCATTGCAGGCAGATTCTTTACCAACTGAGCCATCAGGGAAGCCCAAGAATACTGGAGTGGGGAGCCTATCCCTTTTCCAGGGGATCTTCCCAACCCAGGAATCCAACGGGGGTCTTCTGCATTGCAGGCGATTCTTTACCAGCTGAGTTACCAGGGAAGCCCATATTACCATGGAGGACTACTCAAATACATGGAGGAGGGGAAACTTGAGGGTGATACTGGAGAAAACCAAACAGCTCAGAAAGCAGGGAAATGATCAACAGGAATTAGATATCTGCTGTCATTTCCCTCAGTGGCAGATGCAAAAATAGAGGTCATCTTGTTTATGCTACATGCTCCTGTATCATTCATGGAGTACTTCCCCCAATTCCTCCCCTGAAATGTGATCTTCTATCACTGTGAACACTAATTCTAAGAAAGACTTTCATCATAGTAATGGTTAGGTAGCATGGACATAGAACAAATGATGGGTCACTGGTTAATATCAGAAAAATCCAGTGCTTGAAATTCATGCAGTTCAAACTTAATATAAGAAATTGCCTTGGTGACAGTCTTTGACTACTTTTGAAATGAAATATGACCATTTCACTCACCTTCTCAAATAATAGCATGTCTCGGCTTATATTTAAATTAATCTTATTCCGTTTTAGTTCCCAGACAGCCACACAACTCTTGCCATCACTCAGAAGGGCTCCATAATCACCTCTCACTAGAAAGTTCTCCTTCACCATCGCTTTCACTTCTTCACAGACAGTTCTCTTCAAATATCTCCTCCCACTTCAACCAGATGGTCTGCCTATGGATATGTCATTGATTAGAACTCCTCAGCAAGTTCCCATGGCCAATGGGCTCAAGTATAGTCTCCTTAACAAGATAGGCAAGGTTCTCCACTGCATTGGTCCCATCAACTTATCTATTCTCACCCCCTGCCTTCTCTTGAGATATTAATCACATCTTGTTTATGCTGAATGTTACTGTTAGTCTTCCAAGAGGACAGCTCACCCTTCACAGGAATATGCTAAAATTTCCTTACTGGCCACGGAATGGAAACTTATCAGTCAGCCTTGACATTCAAGGTCCTCCATATCAATTCCAGGATTTCACAATCCTACAATGGGAAGTTTAGTAAATATTAACTCTGACCTCAGGAATCAAGGGCAGGGATGGGATCACAGGTAGGGATCAAGTGAGCCCAGCTGTGAGAAGGTAAAGACAGACTTTACTGGAAATTTGAGGAACCTGCTGGGACGGACACTACAAATGTTTTTTGCACATATATCATATGCGTACTTTGTAACATAGACATTTTTACACTGAGCAAACTAAGGCTGAGAAAGTTAAGGGAACTCTCCCAGAATTACAAAGCTTGTAAATGCCACAGGCAAGTTTCGATGCCAAGCAGCTTTCAATGCAGAACCCCCTGTATTTCCAAAGCACAAAGTTGCCTTCCAGTATTTTATTTCCACACTGACTGTTTCTTCCATCGCAATCCTACTTACATTTCCAGGTCCAGAAAAAATTTAGAGACTTCCTTGAATTGCCCAGCAATATATGGTCATTTATTCTTCAGAGAACTATGTACGTAAGATGAAAGCAGTCCATATCTTTGATGTCCATTATGGTAGCCACTAGCCACAACTGTCTACTAAGAACTTGAAATGTGCCTAGTGAGAGTGAAGAACTAGATTTTAAATTTAAATATATTAACTCGCCATATGTGGTGAATGGATCTCTAGCTATAGGTCTCTGCCATTCAAGTGGTCAATCAGCATTGGCATCACCTGATCAGCTTTTGCCATTACCTATATTGAATCTCAGGACCTGCCTCAGGCCTGCTAAAGTAGAATTTCAAACAAGCTGTCCAGGTGATTCATCTGTACTTTAAAGCATGACAAACACTCCCTAGAGCATTAGTTAGCAACCACATGGCTTTAAAAAAATAATAGTTTGTACCATTTCATAATACTGGCTCCTGGAGAGAAGGAAAAAGCTTTTTTGGATAGTTAAATAATGATTTGTTGAATAGAAGGTACTTAAATGATCTATCTGGGGTTCCTCCTGGATACAAGCCTTCCTGCTTGCTGGGGAACCCATGGCACTTTTGGTCATCCTTTCAATGTGGCCAAGCCCTGGGAACCCTTCAGGCCACTCATCTGTGTGCACGCTTGGTTATCTTTTTTTTTTTTCTTTAGTCAGCGCTCAGCTTTCTTTGAGAGAGAAAAAAAAAAGAGATAACCAAGCATGCACACAGGTGAGTGGCCTGAAGGGTTCCCAGGGCTTGGCCACATTGAAAGGACGACCAAAAGTGCCATGGGTTCCCCAGCAAGCAGGAAGGCTTGAAAACTTCCTGCTTTCAAGAAAGCTGAGTGCCAAAAAATGGATGCTTTTGAACTGTGGTGTTGGAGAAGACTCTTGAGAGTCCCTTGGACTGCAAGGAGATCCAAACAGTCAATCCTAAAGGAGATCAGTCCTGAATATTCATTGGAAGGACTGATGCTGAAGCTGAAACTCCAATACTTTGGCCACCTGATGTGAAGAACAGACTCACTGGAAAAGACCTGATGCCTAGAAAGATTGAAGGCAGGAGGAGAAGGGGACGACAGAGGATGAGATGGTTGGGTGGCATCACTGACTCAATGGACATGAGTTTGAGCAAGCTCCGGGAGTTGGTGATGGACAGAGAAGCCCTGCGTGCTGCAGTCCATGGGGTCACAAAGAGTCAGACACCACTGAGTGACTGAACTGACTGACTGACTGACACTTGGTTATGGATGCCTCTAGATTATCAGACAGGCTCCAGCCTAGGGAAACCAGAGTCCTTTCGCCACTGTATGACCCTCACATTGTGGACCCATGGAATCTTCTGTCCACATGCCATCTGCCCTTTCAAGGTCCTGGATGTCTTTGCCACCACCCTGCCTCAGCTACAAGGTCTCATGGGGAACTCAACCTGTATGCTCACGAAGGCAACTTGGGGATCTGCATGTATGGGCCCGAGAGCCCAGGAAATCCCAGTTCTGTTCGGTCACCATCAGCGCCTTGTACTCAGTGTCCCAAGGGTTCTTCTGGGTGCCTTCCAGGGGCCCATCTACTATAGCACCTGAGTTCCAGACTCCCTTGGGCCACCAGCCTTCTGGCTTGCATGATAACAGAGTGAACTTTTGGCCACCTACACTCAATGGCACTGGTGTTTCAGGAACCCATTAGTCACTAGCTTGCCTTCCCCTAGGATCCTATGGACCGCAAACATGCTTGCATGCTAGGGAAGAGTGGTTCTTTTTGCTTACCATGTTATCTCCCTGGTCCACCTGGAGAAAGCATCCGGGCACCGGATGTGTACTATGGTTTTAATTGTTCTTCTGGCTTTCCCAGGCTTTCCCTTAGCTGTGGAATGGAAAACGTGTCATGCGACTTCCCTTGCAGAGCACTGTCGCACCAGAGGCTTATTTGGCTACTATCTTGCCTACCTTTTTGTGGATTTTTACTCCATATGCTTGCCTTCATCATAGGGAACTATTTTTGCTCATTGCAGTTTCCTTCAGGTGGTGCCTCAGGAAGCATCACTATGTGAACAAAGCTAGTGGAGGTGATGGAATTCCAGTTGAGCTATTTCAAATCCTAAAAGATGATGCTGTGAAAGTGCTGCATTCAATATGCCAGCACATTTGGAAAACTCAGCAGTGACCACAGGACTGGAAAAGGTCAGTTTTCATTTCAATCTCAAAGGCAATGACAAAGAATGTTCAAACTACCACACAATTACACTCATCTCACACGCTAGCAAAGTAATGCTCAAAATTCTCCAAGCTGGGTTTCAACAGTACGTGAACTGAGAACTTCCAGATTTCAAGCTGGATTTAGAAAAGGCAGAGGAACCAGAGTTCACATTGCCAAAATCCGCTGGATCATCAGAAAAGCAAGAGAATTCTAGAAAAACATCTACTATGCCAAAACCTTTGACTATGTGGATCACAACAAACTGTGGAAAATTCTTAAAGAGATGGAAATACTAGACCACCATACCTGCCTCCTGAGAAACCTGTATGCAGGTCAAGAAGCAACAGTTAGAACTGGACATGGAACAACAGACTGGTTCCAAATTAGGAAAGGAGTATGTCAAGGCTATATATTTTCAGTTGGCTTATTAAACTTATATGCAGAGTACATCATGCAAAATGCTGGGCTGGATGAAGCACAAGCTGGAATCCAGATTGGCAGGAGAAATATCAATAACCTCAGATATGCAGATGACACCACCCTTATGGCAGAAAGCAAAGAAGAACTAGAGAGCCTCTGGATGAAAGTGAAAGAGGAGACTGAAAAAGCTGGCTTAACACTCAAAATTCAAAAAACCAAGATCATGGCATCTGGTCCCATCACTTCATTGCAAATTGATGGGGAAACAATGGAAACAGTGAGAGACATTATTTTGGGGGGCTCCAAAAACACTGCAGATGGTGACTGCAGCCATGAAATTAAAAGACACTTGCTCCTTGGAAGAAAAGCTATGACCAACCTAGATAGCATATTAAAAAGCAGAGATATTTCTTTGCTGACAAACGTCCATCTCGTAAAGCTGTGGCTTTTCCAGTAGTTATGTATGGATTTGACAGCTGGGCTATAAAGAAAGCTCAGCGCTAAAGAATTGATGCTTTTGAACTGTGGTGTTGGAGAAGACTCTTGAGAGTCCCTTGGACTGCAAGGAGATCCAACCAGTCAATCCTAAAGGAAATCAGTCCTGGGTGTTCATTGGAAGGACTGATGGTGAAGCTCCAATACTTTTGCCACCTGATGTTAAGAACTCAGTGATTAGAAAAGAATCTGATTCTGGGAAAGATTGAAGGTAGGAAGAGAAGGGGATGACAAAGGATGAGATGGTTGGATGGCACCACTGACTCAATGGATATGAGTTTGAGCAAGCTCTGGGAGGTGGTGATGGGAGGTGGTGATGGGAGGTGGTGATGCAGCCTGGCCTGCTGCAATCCATGGGGTCACAAAGAGTCAGACACGACTGAGCAGCTGAACTCAACTAAGGTGGTAAACAAATGGTACCTTCTGGGCAGTCATGCTGATGTCCCTGCAGTCCTTCTACCCTTCATTCCTCTGCTCCCTTCCCTCCGCCCCTGCTGGCTGGGGAAATGGAGCATTTTATCCACTTTCTCCCCAGTGCCTAACCATACAGTGGGCTTCTCAGGATACTTTTGACCATAGCATTCTGGGAGAAACTTGGGTCTGTTTACCTACCGTAATACCTTGATGTTGGTACTTTCTGTAACTGTCTCGGTATCAACTAACCCTAACACTAAGGTTCCGGCTAAACTAGTCTGGCAGTCTTTGATTTTTCTGGGGAACTTTCCATCCCCTTCCTTGTGGTGCACTGATTCCCTGGAGTGCCTGTTTAGTTACCAGCCTTCCCTTTAGAGGTTTCTGCGACCCTTTAAGCCTCAAGTTTGCCTGCGGGTTGTGGAACGATGGCTGCTGTAGGCTACCGTAGTACCCTCTCATAGGTGCTTCTGAGGAGCAATCCGGGTACCATCCTGTCCTTGTGCTTAGGTCCTAATGGCTTTTAAGCTCACCTTCTTTGCCTGTGCTGGGGAAAGGGGCAAACATTCAGCTCCTTTCCCTACACCACACCGATTCTCCAAGGGCTCCTGTGGTTACTAACCTGCCCATACCCTGCAATTTCTGAGATCTTTTGGGCTATATGCCTGCCTATTTACTGGGAAACTGTGACTACCTAAGGTTACACCTTCTGCTGGTGATGGTGCCCTGGGTCACCCTTGGGGAACCAGCTTGCCCACGTGCGATGGTTCCTATGTCTTTCAGGCCACCAGCTTGTCCTGTTGCTGAAGAATTGAGATCATTTGGGGCTTCTTTCCCTGCAGTGTGCTGATTTCCTGTGGGGGTGGTGGAAGAGGGGACATCCTATTATCCACCTACCTACTCCCCGAGGTTTCAGAGATCCCTATGACTTCAAGCTTCCCCGCATACTGGGAAAACCCGACTCCTATCAGTCACTGTCCTGCCCTCACACTGGTGTCTCCAGAGAACCAGTTTTTGCAGGTGTGCTAGGGTATCTTTAGTTCTGACACTTAGCAGCCTTCTCCCTTGCTAAGGAAATGGGTGCAATTTTTGGCCATCTGCCCTGCAGTGCACTGATGCTTGGTGTGGATGGAGTATTTAGTCACTAGTCTTCCCTCCTGGAATTCCTTGGGCCACAGATCTGTCTGTATACAGGGGAACTGTGGTTCCTTTTGTGCAGAGTCTTACCTTGCCTTGATTTCCCTGGAGAACCACCAGACCACCAGCTTGCCATGTTTCCAGTTGTCCTTCTAGCCATCGGCCTTCCCGGTCACTGGTAAACAGAGATCATTTACAGCTGCCTCCCTTGTGGCTCAGCTGGTAAAGAGTCCGCCTGCAATGCGGGAGACCTGGGTTCAATCCCTGCATTGGGAAGATGCCCTGGAGAAGGGAAAAGCTACCCACTCCAGTGTTCTGGCCTGGAGAATTCCATGGACTAGTCCAAGGGGTCGCAAAGTCGGACACGACTGAGCAACTTTCACTACCTGCAAGGCACGGCTGTCCTGAGTGCCCATCTAGTCACTAGCCTGCCTGCCCTCTGGGTTTTCTCAATCCTTTTGGTCACAAGCCTGCCTGTGTGATATATTAAAGCAACAACAATAAAACTAGTTCATTTGGCCTGTAGTTGTGTCTTCATGCTGGTGCCTTTGGGAGGACTTCCCTGTATCAGCCTGTGGACCTGCTACAGATCTGGCCTTCCCCTTTGCTGCAGAACCAGGAGAACTTTAGGTCACCTTCCCTGAGGTCCTGGGGGCCCATCTGGTCACTAGTCTGCCTGCCCCCTGGGACTCCTGGGATCCTTCATGCTGGGAAACTAAGGCTTCTTTAGTTTACATCCTTTCCTCCTGATGGTGCCTGGAGGGACCCTCTAAACACCTACCTGTCCAATGCTATGGTTCTGGTGGTCCTCAGGCCACCTGTCTTCCTGCTTGAGAGGGTACCAAAGGTACCGTGGGTCACTTTCCTTTAGCTACAGTGGTGTCCTGGTGACATTTTGGTTTTCTTACCTGTTCTGTTCCTATGTTCCTGCTGGCCATCAGAGTTCCCTCTTGCTTGGGAAAGGAGAACCCTTTCAGTCATCTTTCCTGATGCCCTGGGGGAAGGTAAAATGGTGCAGCCACACCATTGAAAACAGTTTGGCCATTGAAAGTTAATCATAAAGTTACCATATGACTCACTAATTCTACTCCTAGGTATATACCCAAGAGAACTGAAAACATGTCCACACAAAAATTTGTACAAATATTCATAATAACATTACTCACTATAGGCAAAAATGGAAACAATCCAAATGAAAACTAATGAATGGATGAGCAAAACGATGAATATTATTCAGTCATCAAAAGGAATGAAATACTGATAACATGCTACGGCATGGATAAACCTTGAAAACTTTATGCTAAGTGAAAGAAACCAAACACAAAAGATCATGTATTGTATGATTCCATTGCATGTCTTGTATGATTCCAGTCTCATACTTTTTCAAAGATGTGGGTGAAACATGATGATTTTCTCAAGGTCATTATGAAATTTCTTTTTAAGAGGATTTTATAGGCTTGAGCGCCACATGGTGTCAGTGATCCCTATGGAACTTTGCACAGTACAATCTGCTGCTGATCTCCACTGACCACTTGGTAAAGCGATATTAGCTGAGTGTTCTTTGTGTATAGAACTAAAATCAATCTCACTGTAGTTTCTGGCCTGATGAGAAACTAAATGAAGCACTAATGGAGTAGAGCAGGAAAAAGCCAGAAGAGAAAGAGCAGGGTTAAGGAATACCTTTGCAAATCCTCTTCCACAACCTTGGGGTTGGCCTGGGAGCAACAACTCTTCCAAAAATGCTCATTCAGAGAGATTACTTCAAAGTCACAGCTGTAATCAGATAATGAGATCCTGCAACTGAAGTTCCCATGTTTTATGTCAACAAAAGAGATGTTATCCTTGTAACTTCAATTGCCAAAAGGACAGCATGTGGATTCTAAAAAATGAAAGAAAACAAAACTCACAAAAGACATTCCTGAATTATCAGTATAAGAAAATGAACATTGGCTCAATGTTAAAGTTGGTTAAAGTTGCAGGACAAAAATGTTTTCCCCACTTGATTTCATTTTACAGGACAAAGAAAGATTGTTCTCCATTACTTCACTTGCTGCCATACTGTTTCAATTCCCATTTTGTTGATCTTCAGTAGCCACCTCTTCTGCATATATGAAGACAAAAACAAACCCAAAACTACTGTTTCCAATAAACTGCTACCAAGAATAGGACAGCATGGAAAACAACAGTGAATTAAGAGATGGGATTGCTTAGCTTTTCACTTTGAGGGAAATTTCTCAATAACATTGTTTTTATGAACCTTAGTTTTGAGGTGGGCTTCCCTGGTGGCTCAGACGGTAAAGAATCTGCCTATAATGAAGGAGACCCGGGTTTGATTTCTGGGTTGACAAGATCTCCTGGAGGAGGGCATGGCAACTCCCTCAATATTCTTGTCTGGAGAATTCCATGGACAGAGTAGCATGGCGGGCTACAGTCCATTGGGTCACATAGAGTCATTTTAACACATGTATTCTAAAGTTTAAAACAATTTCTTACCACCGCTTCGCACCTCACAAGATCGTATGGATGGATTGATACTGGGACTGCACAGGGGAGTCTGTAACTGGTCTAAAAATGAATTTAATGATTTTTGTTTGTTTGTTTGTTTTTGGCTGTAAGGACAGCAAGAAGATGGGCAGAAACCTATTTTCTATGATTTTTACCTGTTTCCTATTTTCTAAGCTACACTTTTTATTTTCCAACCATAATTATGTTAATCACCAAAATTTTAGGGAATTTAACTTCTTAAACCTATGGTGGGCTTCCCGGTAAGAAATGCAGGTTTCATCCCTGGGTTGGTAAGATCCCCTGGAGTAGGAAATGGCATCCTGTTCCAGTGTTCTTGCCTGAGACATCCCATGGACAGAGGAGCCTGGCAGGATATGGTTCACGGGGGTCACAAAGAGTAGGACATGACTAAGCACACACACAAGCCTATGGTAAAAAAGATGCTGCCAAAAAAACCCCTTTGTATTTTCCTGTTTAATAAGGTCACCATACATTTTTTTCTTATGGATTTCCCCCCACTGAATACCAGCTCTGGAGTAGTGGGAGGCTCTGTGCTTCTTTGCTGAGAATACCTGAAATGAATAGTACACATTAACTAACACCTTAAAGATGATACGAACACAGGGACTGCAATAATATAATACAAGAATAACTCACTACAGTAAAGCAGGGCTTATCTCACAAATGCAGGAATGATAAAATGTAAGGACATGCATTACTGTAATTATGTTGATAATACAATAGTGGCAGGAAGGCATGTATGAAAATTGAACACTTGAAGGTGGTTTTAAAAAAGGAATGGAAGGTTTTTCCATTAATATATATAATTAATAGCCCTTATCATAAACTTGTCATCGTTATAGTCAATAGCAGAAGTCTTAGAGAAAGTCCCTGCAGACTTAGGAACAATAATAACAAACATCTATGTTAACTGTTTATATCGTAGCATTTTGGAAAATTTCATCAATGCAGTAAGTAGTGTCAAAGAAATTGGAGTAAAAGAAAATAATACAAAAATTATCATTTTTGAGGTGACTTGATTATATTCTTAGACGTCCAAGGCATTCAGCTAAAAATAATGATCTCTAGTATTAATGAACGTTTAACAGTATCTGATAAATACTCAGAAGTCAGTAGTACTCTGTACCTTTATAAAAAAGAAAACTAAAATATAATTTTAAGAAGGCCCATTCCCAGAAATATAATGCCCCAAAAGCAGAAGAAACAAACATAAGATGTATCAAAGTTGACTAAATAAAAATGCAAAATTTTATTTGTACACTGAAAAGAGGACCTGAAAAAATGGCAAATTGTAACATATTATCAGATGGAAAGACTGAATACCTTCTCATTGTTCTGTCCAAGTTATGTTTTAGATGACCTGGAATTCAATTTTTAATCTTAAATGATTTTTTTTTCTGGGAGTTGAAAATTATATTCTATAGTTCCACATGAGAACAAATAGCTAACATTTGTAAATATACACTTGGAAATAGGAATCCTCACAAAGGGACAAAGAGCTGTAGAAATGTTAACTGTATAGGTGAATACAGAAGATTTTAAAATTTAAATCATAATTTAAATTTTTATTTAAATATTTTCAAAAGATTAACTGTTATTCATAGAATTGCTGTGTAATCCAACAACTCTACTTCTAGGTATATACCCAAAGATACTGAAAGCAGGAACTCAAACAAGTATTTATATACCAATGTTCAGAGCAGCATTATTCACAATAGCCCAAAGAAAGAAACAACCCAAATGTCCATTGTTAAGTGAATGGGTAAACACCACATGATATATACAAACAGTGGGATATTATTCAGCCTTAGAAAGGAAGGAAATTCTGGCACATGCTACAATGTGGATGAACCTTGACAAGAGTATGATAATGTCAGTGACATAAGCCAGACACAAAAAGGACAAATATTGTATGATTCCAGTTACATGAGGACTCTAGGGTAGTCAAATTTAGAGACAGAAAATAGAATAGTGCTTACCAGGGTCTGAGAATTTAAGGAATGGGAAGTTATTACTAAACAGGTATTGAGTTTCAGTTTGGGATGATTAAAAAAAAAAGCTCTGGACATGGATAGTGGTGAGTATTGCACAATATGAATGCACTTAATGCCACTGAAATGTGCACTTAAGATGGTTAAGAAAGGATTTCTCTGGTGGTCCAGGGGTTAAGAACTTGCCTGCCAATGCAAGGGATATGGGTTCTATACCAGCTCTGGGAAGATTCCGCATGCCTTGGGGCAACAAAGCCCATGCTCCACAATTATTGAGCCCACACTCTAGAGCCCCTGTGCCTCAACTACTGAAGCCCATGCATACTAGAGCTTTTACTCTGCAACAGGAGAAGCCACCACAATAAGAAGTCTGTGTACAAGTAGAGAGTAGCTCTTGCCCACCACAAGTAGAGAAAGTCTGCTCAGCAACAAAGATCCAGTGCAGCCAAAAATAAACATACAAAATTAATAGATTTTAAAAAATGGTTAAGGGAGTTAATTTGATGTTACACATATTTTATACAATAAAAAGAGTACTGTTTTAAAGATAACAACGTATTATGGAAACACACACAGACCTGGAGGGGGAAAACGTAAGTATACTATGGTAAGGTTTTTATATTCTATGTGTGAGGTTCTGCAGTTACACAAGTGGTATACAGTTGAAATTTAACAGAGGTAAGTTAAAGATCTATATTATAAACTCTAAGTTCAGTTCAGTTCAGTTGCTCAGTCATGTCCGACTCTGCGACCCCATGGACTGCAGCACGGCAGGCCTCCCTGTCCATCACCAACTCCCGGAGTTTACTCAAACTCATGTCCATTGAGTTGGTGATGCCATCCAACCATCTCATCCTCAGTCGTCCCCTTCTCTTCCTGCCTTCAATCTTTCCCAGTATTAGGGTCTTTTCAAATGAGTCAGTTCTTCACATCAGGTGGCCAAAGTATTGGAGTTTCAGCTTCAGCATCAGTCCTCCCAATGAATATTCAGGATTGATTTCCTTTAGGATGGACTGGTTGGATCTCCTTGTAGTCGAAAGGACTCTCAAGAGTCTTCTCCAACACCACAAAAAAGTAATTACTAAAATAAGAAAACAGAGTTATTAAGCTAATAATCTAACAAAGTGTTAGTCGGTCAGTCATGTCTGACCCTCTGCGACCCCATGGACTACAGCCCATCGGGCTCCTCTGTTCATGGGATTACCCAGACAAGAATAGAGGAGTGGGTAGCCATTTCCTTCTCCAAGGAATCTTCCTGACCCAGGGATTGAACCTGAGTCTCCTGCATTTCAAGCAGATTTCTTACCATATGAGTCACCAGGGAACATAACAGAGGAGATAAAACAGAATAAAAATATTCAATTAATCCAAAAGGAAGAAGAAAATGAGGGAAAAGAGGACAAAGAATAGTTTTGACAAATAGGAAACAAAAAGTAAGATAAAAGGTTTCAACCTAACAGGATCAATAATTATGTAAAATATAAAGTTCTAATTGTTCCAAATAAAAGTTAGAGATTGTTACAGCAGATAAAAATTCAAAAGTCTACAAGAAATATACTATACTTATAAAGACAGATGTTAACAGTAAGGGAATGAGAAAGTGTACCATGCTAACACTACTCAAAACTTGAGTGGCTATGTTACTATCAAAGATTTCAAAGGAAATAATATCACAAAGGAAAGAGATGATTATTTCGTAATAAGAACAGGGTCAATTCATCAAGAGAACATTATTATTCTAAACTTTTGTACACAGATGGCAAATAAGCACATGAAAGGGTGCTCAACATTATTAATTATTAGGGAAATCCAAATTAAAGCCACAATGAGATACTGTTATACACCCACTAATAATGACTAAAATTAAAAAGACTAATCATATCACATATTAGTGAGGGTATGAAAGAACTGAAACTTTCATACACAGCTGGTGGGAATATAATAGGAAACAACTGATTTGGAAAGTGGCTTGACAGTTTCTTAAAAAGTTAGACACACACTGACAATATGATTCAACCATTTCACTCTTAAATATTTAGCTGAGAGAAATTAAAGCATATGCCCACACAAAGACTAGAACACCGATGACCATAACAGTTTCATCTGTAATAGAAAAAAAAATGAAATGAACCTAATGAACCTAATGTACATCACGGAGAAGGAAACAACAGCCCACTCCAGTATTCTTGCCTGGAGAATCCCAGGGACCGGGAACCTGGTGGGCTGCCATCTGTGGGGTTGCACAGAGTCGGACATGACTGAAGTGACTTAGCAGCAGCAATGTACATCAACAGAAGAATGAATAAACCATCTAGGGTATATCCATCTAATGGAATGCTACTCAGCAGTAAATTGAATGAACTATTGAAACACACTATAATATGGATGAACCTCAAAATATTTACGTTAAGTGAAAAGAGTCAGAACAAAAGGGTAGGTTCTGTATGGTGCAATATATACAGAATTCTAAAAAAATGAGATCTAATCTATAGTGGCTGGTAGTTTCCTAGGGTTGGTAGAAAGAGACTATGAAGGGCAGGTGGGGAAAGAGGGAGAGCATAAAATAAGGCAAGAGAAAACTGGCGGTAATGAAAATATTCATTATTTTGATTATGATGGTATATTTCATGTATGCAACATGTATTATATGTAAGTATACCTCAATAAAGCTACTAAAATATATAGAACATATTGTATATGTATTTAAATATAAAGTCATTTCATATCTTTAAGACAGGAAAAGAAGGCTAGGCAAAGATAGGCAATATATAAAATTGGAATAACTCATCAAATGGACAATGAAATGAACATATAGCTCACACTAAATATGAATGAAAAGTTTTATATAAATAAACTTCTAATATAAATAAAGGAACAAAATCTAGCAAACATAAAATGGAAAGAAATTGAATGGTATTGATCATTTATCAAGAACTGCAGAGTATGCTGAATTTCTAAGTATAGAAGAGAGAGAAACAGTCACAAAGTAAAAGATGGACAAATAAGTCCATATATTCTATATAAAAGAAATAATGGCATCTGGGAAACATATTTGCAGAATACCTGAGGATGAACATCTCTAAAGGATCCAAAAAATGGATCAACCCTAAGATCAGCAAATAAACAGGAAAAACATGTGAACAGATAATTCACAAAACAGAAAATTCAACAAGTAAATGTTCAATTAAAAGTGGGTGACATTTTCACTCACTTAATTAGTAGAATCTCTTAAAAATGAATGCTAATAAGGTATATACTAAAATCTGATATCCTTCTATATTACTCTTACTCTGAATATTAGCCTACACTTTATTCAATGTAACAGCTTTAGCTTTTTAAGAACTATAAAATTACTCAAATCCTTTGATATAGCAATTTTCCTTCTGGGACTTTAGCCTAAGGAAATAATCCAAACTCTGGAACAGTCTTGCATTAATACAGTTTTCAAATAACAATGAAAATTAAAAACAGCCCAAATAGCTAAAATAGGAGACTTGTTAATTAAATTAGGGTATAACTGCTCAATGGAATATTTTATAGGTATTAAACAAAACATAGACACTATATAGCAATATAGAAAAGGCATATAATGCTGGGTTTAAAAGTACGATGTTAAATTTTATGCACTTTGTGATTAAAATAATGTGAATATTTGAATGCAAATGTGAATGATAAATCTAAAACCGATAGCAGTAGATTGATGGGTAGTTTATTTTCCTATTTTTAACTTTAATGTTCTCAGTTTAAAAAAATTTGAAACAGTTCATGATAAATTGTTTTACAGTAAGTAAGATATAAATGTCAAGAATCTTGAAAAATGTCTGTGTGTAAGTAGCCATATAAACACAAGTGCTTTTGGTTTACAATTTGAGCATTTTGGGGTTAATTTTCTGGAACTCATTTTCTTCCTGAGTACACTGATTTCCAAAGGCCCTGTAAATCTCAAATTTTATGTTTCTTAGGGCTCTATCAATATTAATTAAGTTAAGCTTGGTTTCCACTGATTTTCATTGTCTATTTGTGGACCACAAAATGCTAAACCAATCAGTTTATACAAACTGATAAATTCAATGAAAAAAGTCAAACTGCTAATTGTGCATTATATTGTCCCTAAGAAAGCTAAATGGATCTTAGTTCTTTAAGGGATTCTTTCACACTTTGGTTAAACCTAGAGGGATGTACAGGCATGGAGGAGGATCTGGCTATTCCTAAAAAGTTAAAAATGAACCTTTTAGGGTTCACAGGGCCACTATGTATTGCTAACCACACTAATTTATAATATTATAACTCTGGATGGTTCAGATGGAAAGAATTATTAGATCTCTGCTTAATGTACTTATTAACCCTTAGAATGGCTTTCTTTGACCATCCTTTCCAAAAAAATCTCCTACTCTAATGCCACATCCCATATGCTTAATTTTATTTTTGTACAGCACTTATTGCTATCTGAAATTATTTTATCAACTTGTTCACTTTTTATTGATCTTTAATCACATGATCTTATCTGTCTTATTGACTCAAATATCCCTTGGGTCTAGAACACTGTATAGTAAACAAGGTGCTCAATTAATAGTTGCTGAATGAATAAGTGAATGAATCTGACACCAGTAATGGTAAGGACTTAGACATAAGAGGACTGAAACCTAACATCCAGAACAAGATGAAGATGAGGGAGGACACTCAAACCCAGAGTTGGACCAAAGAGGACTGCCCAATGGGGTAAAACAATCCCAATCCTCACTGTGGAAAATGGTTGGCAGCAGGGTATTCAACAAGATGGTCTATACTATTGGGAAATCTATATTATGCTGTGATTGAGTAGAGTAAGGAGGTAAAGCCACTTGATCATCACAATTCTTATACTCATTTTGGAAATTCTCAGAAATCACCAAATCTGAGGGTAGGTAAGGATTGGTGTCTCTACTACAGTTTGGTAATAAAAGAAAGTCTCAGACCAAATCCTAGTACACACACAGACATTTATTAACAAGCATGCAAAAAGAGCCATATAATCCCAAACTAAAGAAATCCTAGATTCTCTCCTTTCTGGTGGTCCATAAGTAACATGCATAAAATGTTCACCTGAGACAAATACAATATTATTGTAGCAGTGGGTATAAGCATCCACTCTAAAAGGATGATCAGGAACATTCCAGAACAATAACGGGATTCTGGGATTTGGGTTAAGCATGTACCAAAACTAATGATTAATGTAAAGTACTTGTTTTGTGACCCCATGGACTGTAGCCTGCCAGGCTCTTCTGTCTGTGGAATTATCCAAGCAAGAATACTGGAGTGGGTAGTTATTCCCTTCTCCAGGGGATCTTCCTTACCCAGGGATTGAACCTGCGTTTCCTGCACTGCAGGTAAATTCTTTACTATCTGAGCCATCAGGGAAGCCCCTGCAAAACTCCATACCTATTTACTCAAAGACAGGTGGTGTCTTTAAGGTATTTAGCCAATAAATACATCTTGAATGCCACCAATTGTACCTATGACAGCCCATTTCTAACATTCTTTAATCAAATAAGCAAGCTATAAATTTCACTGAAGAAAATATAGTTCTGCCATTGATTATGCTAAGTAGCAAAACCTTCAGCAAAGTCATTTGTATTAGCCATCCCTGGAATGGCTTTTCATAGTCACTGTTACCTCATATTTCCTAGGGTATGGATCCTTGATTAGGATCATTGATTGCTCCTAAGGCTAGATTAAAAGTGATACATTTGGGAGGAGGAGCCAAGATGGCGGAGGAGTAGGACGGGGAGACCACTTTCTCTCCTACAAATTCATCAAAAGAATAACTGAATGCAGAGCAAACCTCACAAAACAACTTCTGATCGCTAGCTGAGGTCATCAGGCGCCCAGAAAAGCAGACCATTGTCTTCGAAAGGAGGTAGGACAAAATATAAAAGATAAACAGTGAGACAGGGGAGCTAAGGACGGAGACCCGTCCCGGGAAGGGAGTCTTAGGCGGCCTTGCTTGGGCTAGGGTCCGGGCCTGAGTGCCCTGAGGACAATCGGAGGGAGCTTCTGTGGGGTGCCAACTTGGACTGTGGGAGACCAAAAGAGAGAAAATTAACCGGCCGGAACACACTGCCGGCCGTTCGCAGAACAAAGGGACGGAGAAAGTCCCAAGAAGAGGTCGCAGGCTGCGGACCCGCCCAGCCCCGCCAGAGGCAGGAGGCAGGGGGGAGGGGAAGGTCGCGGCGAGACACAGGGCGCAGACACCCGACCCGCGCGGGCGGGGACTGGGGCTGGGGACGCAGAGGGCGGAAGGCGCGCGCACCCGTCGGGCGCCAGCGGAAACTGAGACTAGGTCCGCGGAAGGGAGTGAGTGCGCCACACCTGGGGATAGTGCGCCCATCAAGCCCCTCGCTGCCTGGACCGCTCTGACGGGGAAGGCACAGAGAGCAGGCGCAGCTTTTCCTTCCGCCCTTTTGTGTAACACCCGAGGGCTGGAACCTAGCGCAGCGCGGGGCGCGCTCCATATAGAACAGCCGGGAGCCTGAGCAGTGCAGACGGAGAAAGCAGCGTCAGCCCCTCCCGGCAGCGCCAGCCCGCCCCCGCAGGGCCAGCCCCTCCCCGCAGCGTCAGCCCCGCCCCGCAGCGCCAGCCCATCCCCGCAGCGTCAGCCCCTCCCAGCAGCGTCAGCCCCGCCCCGCAGCGCCAGCCCCTCCCTGCAGCGTCAGCCCCGCGCCGCAGCGCAACGGAACTAGCTGACTGAATAAGAGTCCACCTCCGCCCGCCTGTGTCAGGGCGGAAATGAGGCTCTGAAGAGACCGGCAAACAGAAGCCAAATAAACAAAGGGAACCGCTTCAGAAGGGACTGGTGCAACAGATTAAAATCCCTGTAGAAAACACCGACTTCACCGGAAGGGCCCTGTAGATATCGAGAAGTGTAAGCTGGAACGAGGAGCTATCTGAAACTGAGCCGAACCCACACTGACCGCAGCAGCTCCAGAGAAACTCCTAGATATATTTTTACTTTTTTTTTTCTAAGTAAGGAAAAAAAAAAATTTTTTTTTTCTTTTTATATTTTTTTCTTTTTTATTTTTTCTCTTTTATTTTCCTTTAAAATTCCCTATTACTCCCCCATTACTCCTTAACTTTCATTTTCATAGATTTTTACGATTTTTTTAATTAGGGGAAAAAAAAATTTTTTTTTTCTTTCTTTTTTTTCTTTTTCTTTTTTTTCTTTTTTCTTCTTTTTTTTCCTTTCCGTTTTCTCTTTTATTTTCTATTTTTCTTTTTCTCTTATTTCTTTTAAAGTCCTCTAGAACTCCTCTACTACTCTTCATTTTCATTTTCACTACACTATAACCTTACCAAAAAAAAAAAAAGAGAAGCCCTATCTTTAAACTGAAGATTATTCTCTCCCAATCTTGACTCTCTGTTTTCTACCTCAGAACACCTCTATTTCCTCCTTTCCCCTTCTCTTCCCAATCCAATTCTGTGAATCCTTGTAGGTGTCTGAGATACGGAGAACACTCTGGGAACAGACAGCTGCGTAGATCTGTCTCTCTCCTCTTGAGTCCCCCTTTTTCTCCTCCTGCTCATCTCTATCTCCCTCCTCCCTTTTCTCCTGTTCATGTAACTCTGTGAACCTCTCTGGGTGTCCCTAACAGGGGAGAATCTTTTTGCCATTAACCTAGAAGTTTTCTTATCAGGGCTGTATAGTTGGAGAAGTCCTGAGACTACAGGAAGAATAAAACTGAAATCCAGAGGCAGGAAACTTAAGCCCAAAACCTGAGAACACCAGAAAACTCCTGACTACATGGAACTTTAAGCAATAAGTGACCGTCCAAAAGCCTCCATACCTACACTGAAACCAACCACCACCCAAGAGCCAGTAAGTTTTAGAGCAAGACATACCACGCAAATTCTCCAGCAACACAGGAACATAGCCCCGAATGTCAACATACAGGCTGCCCAAGGTGACGCCTAACACATAGACCCATCTCAAAACTCATTACTGGGCACTCCATTGCTCTCCAAAAAGAAGAAATCAAGTTCCACGCACCAGTACACTGACGCAAGCTTCCCTAACCGGGAAACCTTGACAAGCCAATCGTCTAACCCCACCCACTGGGTAAATACTCCACAATAAAAAGGAACCACAGACCTCCAGAATACAGAAAGTCCACTCCAGACACAGCAATCTAAACAAGATGAAAAGGCAAAGAAATACCCAACAGGTAAAGGAACATGAAAAATGCCCACCAAGTCAAACAAAAGAGGAGGAGATAGGGAATCTACCTGAAAAAGAATTTAGAATAATGATAATAAAAATGATCCAAAATCTTGAAAACAAAATGGAGTTACAGATAAATAGCCTGGAGACAAAGATTGAAAAGATTCAAGAACTGTTTAATAAAGACCTAGAAGAAATAAAAAAAGAGTCAATTAAAAATGAATAATGCAATGAATGAGATCAAAAACACTTTGGAGGGAACCAAGAGTAGAATAACGGAGGCAGAAGATAGGATAAGTGAGTAGAAGATAAAATGGTGGAAATAAATGAAGCAGAGGGAAAAAGAAAAAAGAATCAAAAGAAATGAGGACAACCTCAGGACCTCTGGGACAATGTGAAATGCCCCAACATTTGAATCATAGGAGTCCCAGAAGAAGAAGACAAAAAGAAAGGCCATGAGAAAATACTCGAGGAGATAATAGCTGAAAACTTCCCTGAAATGGGGAAGGAAATAGCCACCCAGGTCCAAGAAGCCCAGAGAGTCCGAAACAGGATAAACCCAAAGCGAAACACCCCAAGACACATATTAATCAAACTAACAAAGATCAAACACAAAGAACAAATATTAAAAGCAGCAAGGGAAAAACAACAAATAACACACAAAGGGATTCCCATAAGGATAACAGCTGACCTATCAATAGAAACCCTCCAGGCCAGAAGGGAATGGCAGGTCGTCCTGAAAGTAATGAAAGAGAATAACCTACAACCTAGATTACTGTATCCAGCAAGGATCTCATTCAGATATGAAGGAGAACTCAAAAGCTTTTACAAGATCAAGCAAAAAGCTGAGAGAATTCAGCACCAACCAAACCCAAGCTCCTTCAACAAATGCTAAAGGATCTTCTCTAGACAGGAAATCCAGAAAGGTTGTATAAACGTGAACCCAAAACAACAAAGTAAATGGCAACGGGACCACACCTATCAATAATTACCCTAAATGTAAATGGGTTGAATGCCCCAACCAAAAGACAAAGATTGGCTGAATGGATACAAAAACAAGACCCCTATATATGCTGTCTACAAGAGACCCACCTCAAAACAAGAGACACATACAGACTAAAAGTGAAGGGCTGGAAAAAAAATATTTCATGCAAACGGAGACCAAAAGAAAGCAGGAGTTGCAATACTCATATCAGATAAAATAGACTTTCAAATAAAGGATGTGAAAAGAGACAAAGAAGGACACTACATAATGATCAAAGGATCAATCGAAGAAGAAGATATAACAATTATAAATATATATGCACCCAACATAGGAGCACCGCAATATGTACGGCAAACACTAACGAGCATGAAAGAGGAAATTAATAGTAACACAATAATAGTGGGAGACTTTAATACCCCACTCACAACTATGGATAGATCAACTAAACAGAAAATTAACAAGGAAACACAAACCTTAAATGACACAATGGACCAGCTAGACCTAATTGATATCTATAGGACATTTCACCCCAAAACAATCAACTTCACCTTTTTCTCAAGTGCACACGGAACATTCTCCAGAATAGATCACATCCTGGGCCATAAATCTGGTCTTGGAAAATTCAAAAAAATTGAAATCATTCCAGTCATCTTTTCTGACCACAGTGCAGTAAGATTAGATCTCAATTACAGGAAAAAAATTGTTAAAACTTCAAACATATGGAGGCTAAATAACACGCTTCTGAATAAACAACAAATCATAGAAGAAAATCAAAAAAAGAAATCAAATGTATAGAATGAATCGAAAATGAAAACACATTAAACAACCCAAAACCTTGGACCAAACTGCTTAAAGCAGTGCTTAAGGGGAAGGTTTCATAGCTTAACAGGCTTACATCAAAGTAAACAAGAAAATAAAAGCAAAATAATAACCTAACTCTACACCTAAAGCAATTAGAGAAGGAAGAAATGAAGAACCCCAGGGTTAGCAGAAGGAAAGGAATCTTAAAAATCAGGGCAGAAATAAATGCAAAATAAACTAAAGAGACCATAGCAAAAATCAACAAAGCTAAAAGCTGGTTTTTTGAAAAAATAAAAAAAATTGACAAACCATTAGCAAGACTCATTAAGAAACAAAGAGAGAAGAACCAAATTAACAAAATTAGAAATGAAAATGGAGAGATCACAACAGACAACACTGAAATACAAAGGATCATAAGAGACTACTACCAGCAGCTCTATGCCAATAAAATGGACACCTTGGATGAAATGGACAAATTCTTAGAAAAGTATAACTTTCCAAAACTGAACCAGGAAGAAATAGAAGATCTTAACAGACCCATCACAAGCAAGGAAATCGAAACTGTAATCAAAAATCTTTCCACAAACAAAAAGCCAACAAGGACCAGATGGCTTCACAGCTGAATTCTACCAAAAATTTAGAGAAGAGCTAACACCTATCTTACTCAAACTCTTCCAGAAAATTGCAGATGAAGGTAAGCGTCCAAACTCATTCTATGAGGCCAACATCACCCTAATTCCAAAACCAGACAAAGATGCCACAAAAAAAGAAAACTACAGGCCAATATCACTGATGAACATAGATGCAAAAATCCTTAACAAAATTCTAGCAAACAGAATCCAACAACATATTAAGAAAATCATACACCATGACCAAGTGGGCTTTATCCCAGGAATGCAAGGATTCTTTAATATCCGCAAATCAATCAATGTAATACACCACATTAACAAATTGAAAGATTAAAAACCATATGATTATCTCAATAGATGCAGAGAAAGCCTTTGACAAAATTCAACACTCATTTATGATTAAAACTCTCCAAAAAGCAGGAATAGAAGGAACATACCTCAACATAATAAAAGCTATATATGACAAACCCCACAGCAAGCATCACCCTCAATGGTGAAAAATTGAAAGCATTTCCCCTGAAATCAGGAACAAGACAAGGGTGCCCACTCTCACCACTACTATTCAACATAGTGTTGGAAGTTCTGGCCACAGCAATCAGAGCAGAAAAAGAAGTAAAAGGAATCCAGATAGGAAAAGAAGAAGTGAAACTCTCACTGTTTGCAGATGACATGATCCTCTACATAGAAAACCCTAAAGACTCTACCAGAAAATTACTAGAGCTAATCAACGAATATAGTAAAGTTGCAGGATATAAAATTAACACACAGAAATCCCTTGCATTCCTATATACTAACAATGAAAAAACAAAAAGAGAAATTAAGGAAACAATACCATTCACCATTGCAAAAAAAAAAAGAATAAAATACCTAGGAGTATATCTACCTAGAGAAACAAAAGATCTATACATAGAAAACTATAAAACGCTGATGAAAGAAATCAAAGAGGACACAGATGGAGAAACATACCGTGTTCATGGATTGGAAGAATCAATATTGTCAAAATGGCTATTCTACCCAAAGCAATCTATAGAGTCAATGCAATCCCTATCAAGCTACCAATGGTATTTTTCACAGAACTAGAACAAATAATTTCACAATTTGTATGGAAATACAAAAAACCTCGAATAGCCAAAGTAATCTTGAGAAAGAAGAATGGAACTGGAGGAATCAACCAGCCTGACTTCAGACTATACTACAAAGCCACAGTCATCAAGACAGTATGGCACTGGCACAAAGACAGAAATATAGATCAATGGAACAGAATAGAAAGCCCAGAGATAAATCCACGAACCTATGGACACCTTATCTTTGACAAAGGAGGCAAGGATATACAATGGAAAAAAGACAACCTCTTTAACAAGTGGTGCTGGGAAAACTGGTCAACCACTTGTAAAAGAATGAAACTAGAACACTTTCTAACACCATACACAAAAATAAACTCAAAATGGATTAAAGATCTAAATGTAAGACCAGAAACTATAAAACTCCTAGAGGAGAACATAGGCAAAACACTCTCCGACATAATCACAGCAAGATCCTCTATGACCCACCTCCCAGAATATTGGAAATAAAAGCAAAACTAAGCAAATGGGACCTAATGAAACTTAAAAGCTTTTGCACTACAAAGGAAACTATAAGTAAGGTGAAAAGACAGCCCTCAGATTGGGAGAAAATAATAGCAAATGAGGAAACAGACAAAGGATTAATCTCAAAAATATACAAGCAACTTCTGCAGCTCAATTCCAGAAAAATA
>NC_057419.1:25484829-25596355 GCF_019320065.1 Cervus canadensis
ATAGATATTGCAAATGGTATCTCTTTTCCTAACCAGAGGGCCTAAGTCAGGGAAGCTAGAGATATAATGAGGAAGTATACTGACAAAATATTGAAATATATGAAGCCACAAGGACCAAGTAGGGATGTAAGGCAGGCAACAATCACATTTAAGAAGAGAAAGTTACTCAGTTGACTGAGCAATCCACAGAGGTGAGACTAATAAGTGGGTCTGCCTACAAGCAGGAAAAAAGGCAGAGGTGAGACATTTAGCCAGGAGCAACACGGGTAAAGCAGAACTTCTCTCTTGGAGGCACAAAATCTTTACAGTCCTCTGATCTTGGCACTGGTGAGTCTGAAGAGTCCTGAAAGTCAGCAATTGTGTGAAACCATGGTTTAATAAGTCCCAAAGCTTTATGAGGGAAATTAAGAGAAATGATAAGGCCCGTAGTTCCTTAGGCTTAGATGTGCATAAGAATATATTCTTATCTAGAATCCAGGTTACAGATAATATTTCATTGTAACTTTCTTTTCATCTGTAAACCAGTATACTGGGTTGGCCAAGAATTTTATTCAGGTTTTTCTGTAAGATGGTACAGAAAAATCTGAGCAAACTTCTTGGCCAACCCAATAGTTAATTCTATGAATTTTAAAACATCCTGAAATGTGTTCATAGGATGTCAAGGATTTCATAGCATAAAAATGTTAATCTGTGTATGTGTGTTGGAAAACCTCTGTGAGGACTCAGAAGTTGACAGAAGTTAATCTAGGAGTATGTTAGGGTTCATTATCAGAAGATCCATGATTGTGCAAAAGGCAGAGACTAAGCAGATGCTGGCGTATGAGGCAGGAGCCAGTTCCCCATTTACATCCAAATGAAATCAAGTAAAACTTAATCATAAGTGGAAAAGCTGCCATAAGACACTAATAGCCATTGGTGGAGGTACATAAAAGAGATTGTACTGAATGAATATGAACCTTATGCAACAAAGCAGCTCATCTTCTGCTTGCAGAGTCCACATGCCAAAACCATGTCTTTGAAGCCAACCCATAGACACAAATTCCAGTGCAAGTAGTTTATTTAGGGTATAATCTCAGGAGACACAGTAGAGGAGTGGGGAAATGAAAAGAATGGAATCCAGACAATAAAATGTTGTATTATTATGACTGTGGGCAACTGGAACTTAACCTCACTGGGGGACTCTGGGACCCAGAGTAGGAAACACTTCAGAGATAATCCAATCTGAGGGGGAAGGGCACTGAGATATTTATGCACCAACTTCAGTTAGTTGCTGGTTAAATGTTGTTCTTATAGGGAGGCATTTATTTCTTGGCATTTCTGGCCACATTTTTCTGTGGCAGAGTAGAAGTGCTGAGGAGTTGAAGATCAGAGAAAGCCCAAAACAGGCAGATGCTGGCAGTTGGCAGGGCACTGAAATGGGAAGAGCTGAGCAGATATGAGTGTGGTGGTGGGGCAGATCTGCCATACTTGATAAGTAACAGTTGCAATTCACTCTACATGATGGAATGGCCAAAGTCCGATTAAGGGGGAATTCAGAATTGTGTGTACCCTCCGTTCCTTGTTTCAGCTTAACCACTACTACAGCTTTCCTCCTCTGTGGCGAAAAGAAAGAGGTAGAGTCCAAAATTTCTTCTCCAAAATGACTTTCATAGTTTCCAGAGTCTAAGCAGTAGATCTTTGTCTGTAACCAGAAGTAAACATGGAGGCTGTACCCAAAGACTGCAGTGCTATTTGTCTTCATTACCAGTGCGGGTAAAGGGTGAGTGGAATTAACTGAAGGTTGAACATATAAGGCACTTAGAGAACCGCTTCCCCTTACCAGGCAGAGGACGGAGAGTCTTCAGCCTAGCTGCAAGCTCACACTGTTCATCCTCTTGGATGACTCAGGACAATGCATCTTTTCAAAGGCATTAAAAGGACCTGTGGAAAGAAAAATGGTTTTAAAAGTATGATGAAATTAAGAGAAAAACTCCTGGCATCTGTGCCCTGAAATATCATCCAACTCCTCTGACAAGTGTGTCAAGCACAGCCTTTCACTTGGGAGTGCTTGTGGTCCTGGCATTCTTCCATCCTTGAAACTAGAGAGAATCTTCTCTATGCCCAGGTCATTGAAAAATAAAATTTATGTTGCTACTATTGACACTGATTTTGCCCTGACCACAAAATGTGGGACAGAGCCAGATTTTTGTGAGAAGCCACAAAGATTTGAATTTAGTAGGTGAAAGTTTTTGTTGTTTTGAATGATACATTATTATTATTACCCAAATTGCTCTTTCCTGGATAAGTGCATAAAGCCTAGAAAACATTTTAAAGCTGTACTCACAGAGGGCTGGTCCATGCTAAATGGAAGATGGTAAGTCTCTTGCTGGAGCTGGGCCTCCAAAGTTTTAATCAGGTCAGAAGAGAAGGAATTAACCCTTTTTAATCTAAAAACTGGTTTTTGAAGATGATTCTTGCCTTTTAAAAAATAATATTTTTGTCTTCAAAACTATCCAGAAAAGTCTTTAGAATATATATGGGCTCAGAAGTAAGGTTTCTTGTGACTGTATGTGTCTAAGTGTTTCTATTGACCCTTTCCGATCAAGGATCACTAGAGAGAAGAACTTCTTAACCAGAAGTGACAGTGATGACTCACAAATACAAATGGAGGGCTTGTTTTCAGTAAGTAATTGAAAATAATTTTTATAGTCACCACTGAAACTCTTCTTTCAGTTGAGGTCAGAGTTCACCTGCTAGCATTCCTTAGGAAAGCACCTCATATTTTTAGTAGGCTCTTTGGTTTGAAATGATAAGAAGACTCACCCTTTTAAAGAAGAAGAGTCACTGATGATTTATTGGGGATTAGGTAGACTTTGTTTATCTGGATGGTGATACTGAAATGGGGCAAGAATAGGAGATATATTTCATTCCAAATGGCCTCTGATAATGTCAACAAAGTAAACACCTGTCCGTCTGGTGGCCCAGTGAAATTTCACAATGGTTTTATTCTGAAATTTTTGTTGTGGCTTTGATTTGAGTCAGCTTCTAAGAACATGCCAACATGGATCTGACTCGATTGAAGTGGCTCAACCTGGCCTTGGAGAAGTCACCTAGTAACTGTGAAAAAGTTAGCTTATCTATAAAACGATGGCTTCTCTGAGGTCCTTTCCTCAATTATAGCCAGTGTTATGTCTATATTATTTACCTTTGCACCTATCTGCTGGTGAATAAGCTAGTCAGAGGGAAGAGGGAGACTATGAAGAGGAGTAAGAAAGAAAAATAGAAATGAGGAGTATTTCAGTGCTTTCTTCTAGAAAGTTTTTTTTTTTTTTCTGCTGAACCCTGATTTATAGTTTAAAAAAAGTGGCTAATCTACTTCATTATTTCTTTTACACTTAAGAAGGCTATATGAACTTTTCTTCTCAGGCTCATAAAGGAAAAAAAGAAGAAAAAGTGTCTATTTCTATCTCATTTTCCTCAACAGCTGAAACATTTTCTCTAGGATTTCAGACGAGCATACAAATGTGAATTCAAGAGGAAGATGTATTTGGAAGGGATACCAGCAACCTTACTACAGGGCTAGACCTGCAGGGATGTGTATTTCCTCTCCTTTAATCCTCAAAAAATAGAGTGTTGGATGTTAAAGACAAATTTCTGGTGTACTCTATCAGCGTGGCAATGATTCAGCTGACTGGGTCAATATATATTTCTTCTTGTAGACTAGGCAGGTACTTTTAGTTTCAGGACACCTAATTAAATGGTTTTCTTTTTTATTACCTTTATGCCAGAAGGTTCTATGCAAGGACCCTTAAGTTAGTCACACATAAGCACACATGCTTCTTTTACATAGGTTCCTTCTTTATAAGCAAAATTTGGATAGGTATTTGGGTAGGGAAGTCACCAGGACTTCCCTGGTGGCTCAGCTGGTAAAGAATCCACCTGCAATGTGGGAGACCTGGATTCGATTCCTGGGTTGGGAAGATCCCCTGGAGAAGGGAATGGCTCCACACTCCAGTATTCTGGCCTGGAGAATTCCATGGATTTTATAGTCCGTGGGGTCGCAAAGAGTCAGATATGACTAAGCGACTTTCACTTTCACTTCAAGCCTACAGATAATTATGAAAAAGTTTTGCAATTGCCATTTAGCACAGTTGAGAGTTGCACACTACTCAAACAACAGAAAAATAATCACTTTTTCAATAAATAATCAATAACCAACTTTTATCATACTTTTAGAACTCACAGAGAAATGTAAGTATTGGGCCCTTAATGAAGACCAAGTTTTCGGTATTAAAACTCAACATAGTTGAAAATAGAACACCATAAAGGTTTTAAACTGTCAGTCTTGATCCTTTTCAATATGAGTTGTTTTTCTTTCAGTGTATAATATACAAACAATGTTATCATTAATATTCACTCAATCTGAGGCCTGTGGTGTAGCCCGATGCTGGCAGAGCAGTATCTCTGTAGAACCGAACACTCTCTGTATTAGGAAAACTGTCCATAATGAGTCTAGCTAAATAGCAGATAAAACGTAACCCCATCTCACATAGACTTAGCATTTACAGGAAAATTCATTAAATTAGCTCCAGAAAGAAAGGCAAAAGGGCACATTTCTCTACATTGATAGAAATGGTAGATTTTTTTTAAAATGAAGACTCTTAGAGCCAGGGGTAGATGAGATCCCAGTTTCCAAATGTCTATACATTGGAGACAGGATTGATAGTCTTATTAGTCTGTCCTTTGTGTACTTAAAACATCCCAAGTCTCTGGTGCTAAAAGATTTATACATCATTTTATATTTATAACTCATTTCTATTCATTACTCTTCAGGGTAGATGCAAGCAGGTTGTTCTGGTACTAGCCCCAGGTTTCAGAGAAGATGACAGCTGCCACTGAGAGATTATGTGATGGTTTAGAAGCTTGCAAGTGGCAGCAGTAGGATTGTAACTGAGTTTTTATTGTCTCTTAGAATATGTGGTCAGAAGTGAAAGAGAAGTTTTGGAGATTCAGAAGATTTTGCTCAAGTTAGATAGATATCCCCAAACTTTAGTAGCTAGAATTTTACGCAGTATGGTTAGATCCTTAGAAATCTACATTGGCCCTTAGACCCTCCTCGGGGCACTGTGTTGTGGCTACTAAATTAGCAGAGTTAGGTATAGGAGATAGTTGCTGTTGATCAGCCCCGAAGCTTCTCTCCATGTCTTCATTCCCTGACACCATATATTTAAAGATGGAGAGAAGAGACCAACATAATAATATATTAGGAGTTACATATCAGGAAACAAAATGTAACTGTGATTTTCACCCACTCTCAATTAAGAGGAAATGAGTGGGTGTTCCATTACATTGATTATCTTAAGAATTACTGTGCTGGAAATTTCACAGAAAAGGAAAGTTAGCCATCACCATTTCTTCCTAAGAATGGCTTTGCTCCCATGTATGTGCCTTTGGAGCAATATATCATGAAATTGTTTTGGCATTGTTTCTAAAAATATTTTTTTTCTGATAATACTGTTCTGTGGAGTTAAACATTTTTCACTGTGGTAAAATACACATAAAATTTACTATCTTAACCATTTTAACAGTTCATTAGTGGCAAGTAAATTTACATTGTTGTGCAACCAATCTCTAGAACTCTTCTTCTTGTAAAAACGGAACCCTATGTTCATTAAAATACAACCTCCCATTCCTGTCTCCTCCCAGGGCCTGACAACCACCATCCTATTTTTTGACTGAACTTCCTTGCTGGCTCAGTGATAAAAAATCTGCCTGCCTATGCAGGAGACCTGAGTTCAATCCCTGGGTTGGGAAGGTCCCCTGGAGGAGGGCATGGCAACCCACTCCAGTATTCTTGCCTGGAGAATCCCATGGTCAGAGGAGCCTGGTGGGCTACGCTCCATGGGATCACAAAAAGTCAGACATGACTGAGCAACTAAACAACCAGGACATGAATTTGGTTATTCTAGATAGCTCATGTAAATAGAATCATACAGTAGTTTTTTATGACTGTCTCATTTCACTTAGCATAATGTCATCAAGGTTCATTCATGCTGCAATATATGTCAGAATTTCCTTCCTTGTTAAGGGCTTCCCTGGTGGCTCAGACGGTAAAGTGTCTGCCTACAATGCAGGAGACCCGGGTTCAGTCCCTGGGTTGGGAAGATCCCCTGGAGAAGGAAATGGCAACCCACTCCAGTACTCTTGCCTGGAAAATTCCATGGACAGAGGAGCCTGGTAGGCTAAGTCCATGGGGTCACAATGGAGTTGGACATGACTGAGCAACTTCACTTTCACTTTATTGTATGTTTGTACCACCTTTTGTTTATCCATTCAGTCGCAGATGGACAGTTGGCTTGCTCCCACCTTTTGGCTATTGTTAATAATACTGCTATGAACAGGACTATACAAATATCTTTTTGAAACTCTGCTTTCAATTATTTTGGATATATACTCAGAAGTGGAATTTCTGAATCATATTGTAATTTTATTTTTAATTTTTTGAGAAACTACACATCTGTTTTCCATAATGACTGTACCATTTTGCATTCCTACCACTGATCCTACCACTTCTTCTACATCCTTATCAACATTTGCTACTTACTGTTTTTTAAATAGTAACCATCCCAGTGGTTGTGAAGTGGTGTTTCCTAGTGATTTTAATTGGCATTCAACTAATTATTAATGGTGCTGAGCATCTTTTTATATGCTTGTTGGTTTTTTAAATGTCCTCTTGGGAGAAATGTTTATTCTAGTCCTTTGTTTCTAAGTCAGGTTTTCTGTTGTTATTGCTGTTATCTGTGAAATTTTGTGGTAAAGGACCTCATGGTCAAAGAGTATGGAAACCCTGATTGTTTTATCATCTTCTGAAAGATTGCAGTAAACCTGTATCATGTTAAAGGCTCTGAGAATTACTACAGTAAAGAAAGTTGCGAACTCTCTGTAACACAGTATTTTCCATATATAACTACTATGGAATCATTCTGCACTGAACACTTATTCCCATCTTGAGCCAGTGGGTAGCCACTGAATGCAATTTGTGAAAAGCTCTTCTAAGGGTTTAAAAAATAGTCCATGAAGAGACATTTCCATATGAGAAGGAAAAGCTGTTATAGCAGGCTTCATCATGCTGTGTCTCCCACCCAGTCAAGCTTTTCTCTTTCACAACTTTGCAGATATTTATTGAGTGCTGACTCAGTATTGGGGATATGGAAAAAATACATTTTAGCCACTTACTTTGAGAATCTCAATGGGGAGGTAAATAATTACAGTAGAATTTGGTAAAGGTGCTGTGATAATGGTAAGACACATTATCTTAAGTTGTTTGGTCACAAGTAACAGAAAGCAAATCAAACTAGCTTTTGCAAAAGAAAGGCATGTGTTACAAGGATACAGAGCTGTCTCATGAAACTCAAGGGCAGGAATGTAGCCAGTTTGAGGAAGGATCTGGAAAGCAGCCAGAATTCTCTATTTGTCCTTTCTTCTCTTTGAGGATCTGGATAGATTTTTCTACTATGCACTATATTCTTTTTATATGACTGCCTCAAAGCTTTTTTACTTTACATATTATAGTTGTATGCACTTGCAGAGAATATTTTGCATTTTTGTAAATCCTAATTCTAAATTCCAGGGAAAAGAGAGTAAGTGACTCTGTGGAACAAGTACCTATACATGGTTCAGTCAACTGTGGCCAGGGTGATGGAATCACTTATCAAAACATGACTGCTATGGACCTAACATCCTCTCTTACTTCTCCTGTCACTTTCAGCATCCAGTTCCTGCTCTGCTGATACTGATAATGATTGCCTATTGAGAAAACCAAATATAATTAACATAAAAGTTTAATACTGATAAGATAATTCTGAATAAACATTAGAAGACTTACCTACATACCAGCAATGAATAATTAAAACATGAATGAAAAAGTACAACCCATTTAAATAATAAAAAGACAATATAAATAAATATTATTCTTATCAAGAATGTTGTTATTTAGTCGCTAAATCATGTCTGACTCTTTGTGATCCCATGGACTGCAACATGTCAGCCTCCTCTGTCCTCCACTACCTCCTGAAGTCTACTCAAATTCTTGACCATTGAGTTGGTCAGAAATTACTGGATACAGGAATTAACAAGAATATGCAAGACTAAACATTTTAAAATTTAAATGAAAAACTGGGACTTCCCTGGTGGTCCAGTGGCTAAGACTGAACTTCCAATGCAGGGGACCAGGGCTTGATCCCTGGTCAGGGAACTAGTTCCCAAATGCCTCAACTAAAAGTTCACATGCCAAAACTAAAGATCCCACATGCTGCAACAAAGATGGAAGATCCCATGTGCCTCAACTAAGACATGACACAGCCAAATTAAAAGAAAATTTAAATGAGAAGCCATTGATCTTGAACACAATATCTTAATTGGGCTTTCCAGAAGTTGACTTTTGAAACTCAATTACTGTCATCCTTTAAGCCTCTCTCTTTTATATCAACTTGGACAAAAAGTAAGAGTAGTCATTGAAGTGAACCACTTAGCTTCAATGAGACAGACAGTGGATATTCATTTGCTGACTTACACTCCTTACCTGCCTTTATATATGTTAGCAACTTGCACTGATTGTTGAGGTAATGAATAAGTAAGAGAGGACATAGGCAATTTCAAGAAAGATAGATTAGCCACCAGAAGCCAGAGAATAATAAATCAAAGTGGCATCCATGTCTAAGAAGTTGGCAGAGACCAAATTCATCGGATACATAAAATATTTTAGTTAAATACTACTCACCTGAGGTTCCGTCTTTTCCAGATTTGCAATATGAGGAAGATTTTGTAGATTCAGAAAGGGAAATGTCTGGGGATAATGTTTTATATATTTTCACAGGGAAGCATCTTCATCTTACAGGCTTTTAGAATATTTATTCTATGAATGATTTCCCCAAATACTATATTTTTACCATAGCTATTAGACCGTTTTATCTTAGGTAATAAAAATCCTAAATTGGGGTGATCCTATTTTTTTAAAACCTATTCTTTAAATTCCACTCTTTAAACTTATTATATTATTTTGTTCTGCTAAAATTTATATGCTTTTCATTCACATAACTCTTCCTCTTCAAATAGTTTAAATTTGTGAGGCTAGGTAGTACTGTTTTTCTCTTATCCTGTGAACCTTTAACTCTTTAACCCTGTGAAGACCTCTTATTTTTTTTAAGATGGTAATTTCTTGAGGAATACAGTTTCTTTAATCCTAGGTGCTTTAGATTTTATTATAATACATTTCTTACTGAAGACATTGGAAAGTTATCATTTTCAAATGGTAATTAAGTGGAAATAGCTCATTGTTTGCCTTGTATCATTTAGATTCAATTTGGCCAAGTAGAGAATAAAAAAAAAATTCAAGAGCAAACTAAGTGACTTTTCCCCCTTTTCATCTGAACTTCGGATACTGATACATAGTAACTCCAACAGCTGGAGTGCATAGGTTATTAAAACTCTCCTAATTGACACTTTTAACAGAGAAGCACATGATTGGCATCATCAAATCTCTTGAAGACATTTTAACATGCAGACAGAATCATTCACTTATTGATCTGCTTGACAAATTAGACAGTCAACTAATTCCAGCATTGAGGATTTTCCATGTATTCTTTAAATAGGAGTCAGCAAACTATGGCCTGCAGGACAAATCCATCCAATTTCTTGTTTTGGTAAATTAAGTTTTTGTGGAACACTGCTGATACCACCAAACTCATTCATTTACATATTGTCTCTGGTTGCTTTGATGCTGCAACAAAAGAGGTGATTAGTTACAACAGTGACCATATGGCCTGCAAAGCTGAAAATATTTATTATATGGCCCTTTACAGAAAAACACTGCAAGGAATTCCAATTTCAGGACCCAAATGTAAAGATCTTGAAAGTTGTCATTTCTGTCCTTATAACTCTTACCCTTTCAGCTGAGCAAATTAAAAGTAAATTATTTTTTAAGGATGCATTAGAGAACAAGGCCACACAGCAAACTGCCATTCCAAAATCTGGGGGGACCGGTGAGCGCAGAGTCACTGTCAAGCTTTGCTCACCTGGATCAGAAGCCACTGGATCATGAACTAGTAGGAACACTCACATGGTGATCTTCATTAACTGCTTGAGCTTAAGTATGGGCTAGCTTGAGCATAGGTAAATCCTAGAGTCTTTGGGGACCCCTCACAGTTTCACGGCATTTACCTCCAAAAATATCACCAATGTTAAATGCCAAGAAAAATGCCTTCAACGCTCTGGCAGGGGGAGGAGAAATACAACCGTTTTGAAATATACTGTGTTCTCTATAACAAAGGCCTTGTCCCACAAGAGGAACAGAAATTCTCTCATTCAAGCTATCTTTAGCCTTTCTGTCTCACCCAAGGAGGGCAAACTAGGGGACACCCGTGGAGATCACAACCTAGGGACACAGGTCAAATAAAAGACTGAGATTTAATCATAAGGTTATAGCATGCTTTCCCTCCCCCACCCCTATCACCACACCAAACAGGAATCCAGTGTAACAGCAGTGAGTCAAGCTGAATGAGCTACAAGACAGATTCTGAGAAGGAGTATTTAGGGAAGTAAAGTCTAGAGGAGAGACAAAGACAAGGACACAAGAGGAATTTGAAACCTCTGACCTCTACTGCTGCAGGAAACATTAAACACAGTGCAACTCCTAAACAGATGAGCATAAGATATCATACTAAAGGCCTATTTCCCTCAGTTTCCATTACTTGGTAAATGATGTCCTGCTTTCAACAAAAGATTTAAAAAGGCATTCTAAAAGGCAAAAAAGAAAGTGTTCTGAAAAGACTAGGCAAGTATCAGAACTACATTCAGAAATGACAGAAATGTTGGAACTATCAAACAGGGAATTTAAAATAATTATGATACTGTAAAGGTTTAATGAAAAGAGTAGACAACATGCAGGAACATGGTTAATGTAGGCAGAGAGATAGAAATGCTTGGAAAGAACAAAAATACTAGAAAAAATTTTAAAGCACTCTAGTGGAAATTAAATGTCTTTGTCAAGGCTGAGTAGAGAATCAATGAACTTGAAGACAGGTCCATAGACACTTCCCTAGTGAAAACAGAATATCCAAAAACTGTGGGACAATTTCAAAAAGTATAACATACATGTAATAAGAAAACCAAAAGGAGAAGAGAGAACAGAGCAGAATAAACAAAACATTTGAAGTAAGAAAACCAAGAATTATCAAAAATTGACAACAGAAACTAAACCACAGATCCAGGAAGCTCAGAGAACATCAAGCAGATGAATACCAAAAATACCACACCTATTTATATTGTATTTATTTATTAATTTATTTTTTTAATATTATATTTAAACTGCAGAAAACCAAGACAAAGAAAATTTGAAAGAAACCACAGGGGAAAAATAGTTTATCTATAGAGAAACAAGGATAAGAATTATAGTATACATCTTGTCAGAAACCATGCACACAAAAGGAGAGCAGAAAAAAATATTTAAAGTGCTGAAAGAATAAAACACCAGCCCAGAATTCTATGTCCAGCAAAATTATCCTTCAAAAATGAAAGAGAAATACTTTCTCATACAAACAGTAATTGAGAGAATTCATCATCAGCTGACTTGCCTTGCAAGAAATATTTTAACAAGTTCTTCAGGGAGAAGGGAAATTATGTAGATTAGAAACTTGGATCAAAATAAAAAGAAAATATGTCATAGAAGGAATAAATGAAGGAAAATAAAATGTTATAATTTTCAATTCTTTATGAAACTAAAATATGACGCTGCGTAAAGTACTACTAGTAACAATGGATAGGTGAACTGAATGACCGCAATATCATAAGGGGTGATGTGAAGGAAGAATTGGGAAGTCTCAGTTATAGTGTACCTACACTACAACTGAAGCACTGTAGTGTTATTTGAAGGTGGATTTATATCAGTTAAAAATATATATTGCAAACTCTAGAAAAACTGCTAACATTTAAACAAGTAAGTATAATTGATATGTTAAGAGTGGAGATAAAATAGAATCATATGAAATAATAAATTAAAACCAGAAAAGGCAGAAAAAAAGATGAACCCCCCAAAAATGAGGAAATCAATAAAAGCAATTACACAGTAGACATTAAACCAACTATATCAATAATCACTTTAAATATGAAAAGTATAAATACAACCAATTAAAAGACAGACATTGTCAACCTGTAGTGAAATACCATGTTTAACATACAACTGGTAAAAATATAAAAGATTGAGAAAATGCTCCATAGAGACAGCTCCTGGAAAACAAACATTCTCATTCATGTTCTCATTCATTTACAGTAACTCAAAATGATGCATTCTTATGTAGGAGAATTTAAAAATATTTATCTAACTTATCTACATATTGATATTAGCCTTTGATTTTTGGATCACATCTGTAGATTCTGGTAAATATACAAAATATACTATAAGCAAGGCTATTAGTTGTGGCATTAAAGATCTATCAATAGGGAACTGGTTAAATAGTCTATAATTATACACTCACTCAAAGCAGTAGTATGCATCTCTAAAGAATAATGATATAGATGTCTATATCTTGATAGATGACTCTAGAATACATTTTAAGTGAAAAAAGTACTAAATACTATTTATAGACTGATATTATGTGTATAAGAAAAAGGGTGTTGTTTATGTACATATACACATGTATGTATTTTATTAAATTTTCAAAATACATGCCATATAAATATACAACAAAAAACAATAAAATTTTGCTTATGCAGAGAGTAGGGGGAAAGGATTAATAGACCAGGTAAAGAAACAAGAATTCAGTGACTTTTTCTTAGTTTGACTTGGAACTATGTAAATATTTTACATAATTTAAAATTATACTTCAAAAAAATGAAATATCTAAAACTGTAAAACATCCTATAACAAAAGCTGTCAAGTTCAGTGAGTGTCAGTTTACATACCAGCTAACAGAGAGTGAACTGTTTAGGTTTTCTGCACCTTCAGTGGTGATCTTGTATATTTTCCATGTGAACCTGTAAAACTTTCCTATTACATATTAGAAATTAAAGGCTTTAAAAAATAAAATAAAGAAAGACAGATTTGCAGAGTGGATTAGAAAAAAAAGATTCAACACTATGTTGTCTGCACGAAATCCACTTTAAAAATGAAGACCCAGATAGGTTAAAAGTAAAAGGATGGGGAAAGATATACTATGTGAACACTAATAGAAAAAGATTAAGTAGCTACATCATTTTTAGGTAAAGCAGACTTCAGTATAAGAAAATTATAAAGGATAAAGAAGGGCACTATCTAATGATAAAGGAATAAATTCTCTAAGACACAGGAATACTAAATGTCTGTTCACCTAACAGGAGAGGGTCAAATATATGAGGCAAAAACTGGAAGAACTGAAAGAAGAAATAGAGAAATCCAATATAGTAGTTGAAGACTTTGACATCTGCCTCCATAAGTCATTGATAGCTCAAGCAGTCAGAAAATAGATAAGGAGAGATTGATCAACTTGATCTAACTGACATTTATGAAATACTTCCAACAAAAGCAGCAAACACATTCTTCTAAAGCTCACATGAAACTCAGTAAAACAGAACAGATTTTGGGCCATAAAACACACACTAACAAACTATCATATTCTGAGTTATATTATTCAGACTACAATGGGATTGAATTAGAAATCAATAACAAAAAGATTGCTGGAAAATCCCCAGTATTATGAAATTAAACAACATATGTCTCAATACCACAGAGGTTAAAGAAGACTCAAGAGAAATGAAAAATTATTTTGAACTAAATGGAAATAAAAATACAACTTATCAAAATTTGTGGGATATAGCAAAAGCAATACATAGTGGGAAATTTATAGCATTAAAAGCACATATTAGAAAAGAAGAAAATGCTAAAATCAATCATCTAAATATGACTGTAGCTTGCCAGGCTCCTCTGTCCATGGAATTCTCCAGGATAGAATACTGGAGTGGGTAGCTCTTCCCTTCTCCAGGGAATCTTCCCAACCCAGGGATCAAACCCAGGTCACCCACATTCTTTACCACCTGACCCACCAGAGAAGCCCAAATAAACATATACCTTTAGGAAACTGAGAAAGAAGAACAATTTAGCTCTAAAGAAAGAAGAAAAGAAATAATACAAAATAGGAAAAGATGGAATAAGTAGGCATAAATCTGAAAAAAGTTATGTAAGTTGTAGATGTAGAAAACTATAAAACTCTAGTTAAATAAATGAAAATGATTTAAATAGAGGGAGAGATATTCCATCCCGACATTCAGAAAATTAAGATCATGGCATCTGGTCCCATCACTTCATGGCAAATAGATGGAGAAACAGTGGAAACAGTGACAGACTTTATTTTTTTGGGCTCCAAGATCACAGCAGATGGTGACTGCAGCCATGAATTTAAAAGACGCTTGTTCCTTGGGAGAAAAGTTATGACCAACCTAGACAGCATACTAAAAAGCAGAGACGTTACTTTGCCAACAAAGGTCCATCTAGTCAAAGCTATGGTTTTTCCAGTAGTCATGTATGGATGTGAGAGTTGGACTATAAAGAAAGCTGAGCACCGAAGAATTGATGCTTTTGAATTGTGGTTTGGAGAAGACTCTTGAGAGTCCCTTGGACTGCAAGGAGATCCAACCAGTCCATCCTAAAGGAAATCAGTCCTGAATATTCATTGGAAGGACTGATGCTGAAGCTGAAACTTCAATACCTTGGCCACCTGATGCAAAGAACTGACTCATGTGAAAAGACCCTGATGTTTGGAAAGATTGAGGGCAGGAGGAGAAGGGGACGACAGAGGATGAGATGGCTGGATGGCATCACCGACTCAATGGACATGAATTTGAGTAAACTGGCAATGGATAGGAAGGCCTGGCATGCTGCAGTCCATGGGGTTGCAGAGTCAGACATGACTGAGTGACTGAACTGAGAAATATTCCACGTTCATGGATTAGAAGACAGTATATTATTAAGATGTCACTTCTCAAATTGATCTATAGATTCAATACAGTCCCCATCAAGATCCCCCAAAGCCATTTTGTAGATACTGACAATTTGATTCTAAAGTTTATATAGAATACAAATGACCTAGAATAGCCGACACAATACTGATGAACAAGAACAACCTGGAAGACTCACACTATCTAACTTCAAGACTTACTATAAAGCTACAGTAATGAAGAGAGCATGGTATTGGGAAAATATTATAATAAACAGATTGATGAATGGAACATAATAGAGATCCCAGAAATACACCCATACAAATATAGTCCATTGATCTTTGACAAAGGGTTAAAGGCAATTCAATGAAGACAGTATTTTTTTTAAACAAATGGTGATGGAATAACTGGGTACCAGTATGCACAATTATGATGATGATAACAAAAGCAATCATCTACTCACTGACCCAATAACTTTCACAAAAATTAAACCAAATTGGATCATCAGTTCAGTTCAGTTGCTCAGGAGCCTGGTGGGCTATAGTCCATGGGCTAGCAGAGAGCTGGACAGGACTTAGCCACTGAACATACAACAGCAACATTCAGAAGGCTTGATGTACGCTCAGTTCAATTCAGTCACTCAGTCATGTCTAACTCTTTGCAATCCACGGACTGCAGCACGCCAGGCCTCCCTGTCCATCACCAACTCCCAGAGTTTACTCAAACTCATGTCCATTGAGTAGGTGATGCCATCCACCCATCTCATCCTCTGAGATTGGATCATACACACATATAAAACAGAAAACTAGAAAACTTCTAGAAGGAAATATAGGAGAAAATCTAAGTGATCTTGGGTTTGGTGATAAATTTTTAGATACAACCTAAAAGCATAATCTATAATATAAAAGCAAAAATTGATAAGTTGTATTTAATTGAAATTAAAAACTTCTGCTGGGCTATAGATATGAAGAGACAACAAAGATGATACACAGTTGGCAAATAAGCACATGAAAAGATGCTCAATATTATTTCTCATTAGGGAAACTGCAAATTAAAATAAAAATGTGATACCACTATACACCAGTTAGAATGACCAGATGAGTAAGTTCTGGTGACATAATGTGTAGCATGGTTAAATTACTCAACAATATTGTATTGTACACTTGAAAATTACTAACAGAGTAGATTTTAAATGTTCTCATTACACATACAAAAAAGGTAACTATGTGAGGTAATGGATATGTGAACCAACCTTATTGTGTTAATCATTTCACAATATAAATGTATATCAAATCATCACATTTACACTTTAAACTTAGACAATGTTATATGCCAAATATATCTCAATCTGGAGAAAGTAGCTAGAGTAAAACAATGATAATACTAACAGCTGGTGAGGATGTGGAGTAATAGAAACTCAGTTATTGCTGACTAATGTTATAGCCAGTTTTGAAAAGAGTGTCTTACAAAGCTAAACAGTTTTATCATATGATCCAGCTCTTGTACTGCTATGTATTTATAAAATTAATTTGAAAACTTATGTCTACACATAAATGAACTTGTGAAGGTTTATAGTGGTTTTATTCACACCTGCCAAAAAACTGGAAATAATCAGGATGTTTTTCAATAGGTGACTGGATAAACAAACCTTGAGACATCCATATAATAAAATATTATCCAATGACAAAAAATATGAGCTATCAAACCATGAAAAGAAATAGATAAATCTTAAATGCATATGGGAATCTATAAGGAGCCAAGCTTATTCCATTCCTATTTAATTTCCGAATATATTACTTTCTGAAAAAGGCAAAACTATAGAAACATTAAACTTTCCAATGGTTTCCAAGGTTGAATGGATAAAGCACAGGGAGTTTTTCTTTTTTTAGGGAAGTGAAATTATTCTGTAGTTATTATAGATACTATAATAGTGGGTTTGTGACACACAAGCTTGTCAAAATTCATAGAAATTTGCAGCACAGAGTGAACCTTAATGTATCCAAATTAAAAACAAAATCATTTAGGAGGTCAGAGAACCCCAGGAGAGAATGCATAATGTGACAAGATAATCTAACCACATTACAAACGTGTGAAAGAATTTCACTGAAAGTGGGTAGAGGGGACGGTACTGACCTGAGTAACTTTGGAAATGAGTAGAATCTTTAAGACTATAGGCAAAAGAAACTGTACATACTTACTCCACTTCAGTTGATAACATTTTTTACTATGGAAGTATAGATTAAAAATTCTGATACCACTATACATTTATACTGGTATTGAACAATGAAGTAAATTGACAGTAGATGGTGGGAGCCAGGCTTCTTAATGTTATAGGAGGAGTTTATAGTTAATCACTGGGAGAAGGTTAGAATGATTTTTCTGGTAACTGATTAGAGCTGGGGATATCAGTATGAACTATGTTCAACTTAAGACAGAGACAGATGGTTACACACAGAAATAGTGATAGATATGTGTATATGCCCAGATTAGGGATACACATATATTCTCTTATTTTATCAGTTGAGAGAACATAGGAGCAATGATACCTGAGTAGCAATCAGCACATCTAGCACCCAGCTCTTGTTTTCTAATACCATTTCCCAGTCAAAGGAACCAAGGCTCCTTAGAGAAATGGCTGATTCTAGGACTTGGTCAGGCAAAATAGAAGATTGGGGGGAGGATCTTATAGTTCCAGAAAGTAGTTGAATACTAAAAAATAAAAAGTAACCCATAAAGATTTGTATATGTCAAAGGGACATAAGAGCCAAAGAGTTGTTTTCAAAAAGACATTTGACAGAGCTTCAAATGGCCAAAACTGAAACAATTCAAGCAAATATATAAATACACACATAAATATTGGATTAGAATCCAAAATACATAGATATCCACAAGTTCAATATACATATTGAATAGCTAACTAACTAAATGGAGGAGGTAAGACAAATCTCCCATGTAGAAGAATTCTAAATAATTTATGTAAATATTCCATCCTCAGTTAATGTGGTGTTATTCTCCACTCTCTAAGTATGGGCTGCACATGATGACTTTCTCCCAAAAATCATAGTATAGAGAAAGAGGGAAAAAAGAGTAATTTCAGAGTGCAAACACTACTTCAGTCAAGTGATCAAGGTCAGCACCAAAAATGATGTCATGCTGATATTAATAGTATATTGTAGCCATGATACTATGTGATGCAAATCACAGTTTAATTCTGTGACCTTCCTTCTGAAAAGCTGTAACCTCAAACTAATCTTAAGAAAACATCAGATAAACCCCAATTGAGGAACATTATATATATAAAATATCTAATCAATAGTTTTCAAAATTCTCAAGGGCATCAAAAACAAGGACATCTGAGGAACTGTCACATCTCAGAGAAGCCCAAAGAGACATGACTAAATGTTGAAATGTAATGTGGTAACCTAGATGGGATCCTGGAACAGAAATAGAACCTTATATACAAATTAAAGAAATCCAAATGAAGTTTGAACTTTAATAATAATATGTCAATAGTTGTTCATTAATTATAATAAATCTACCATATAATATAATATATTAATAATAGGAAAAACTGGGTATAGTGTATACGGGAACTCTCTGTACTCCATAATTTTTCTGTAAATCTAAAATTGTTCTAAAATTAAAAGCAAAAGAAAACAACTTTGCTGATCCTACTTTAAGTGAAAGAAAAATGGAAGTGATTGGTTTGTACATTGTTTTAAGAGAGGACAAAAAAGTGAATTTGTTAAAGGAAGATAACAAGATGGTTTCAGATTGTTCCCATCTACTGAACACTCAGTTTAAACCCTGATTCCCCTCAGTGCAAAGTTAACTATCTTCCAGTGTGGGAAGACAGCATATTGCATGGCATAGGAAACTGGAAAGAAATACACAAAATATTGTGATGTTCAACGCAAAACAGTTACTTGCAAACATTTGATAGGGATTAATTACATATGCCCTTGACTTTAAAAATTGCAATTTAAATTCCCAATTTTATTATATTTAAAGAGGGAAGTATTTGTTCGTAGAAATTAATTCTTATCAACAAATGGAATGAAATGTGAATAAGGGACCCTTTCGGAAAAAAAAATATTATTGCGTATGGTAAAAGCAATGGAAAATTCATTACTTTTTTTTGGAAGCAGCCCCACAGAGTTAATTTCTTCATGGTGCTGAAGGCTTTTGCTTTGAAATTCATTTTATTGACCTAAAGCTTAAACTGCAGGGTGACTCAAGGATAATTGACAGGAGGGGGAGAACACCGTGGTAGCACTGTCAGTATGCTCTCACTCATTCTCTTGTTAAAAGATGCATTATGTAAATGGATCCTCCACAGCAATTTGCTAGCATTTTTTTGGTCCCTGGCAAAGTATTACCCATGTTTGTCAAGGAGGAAGAGTAAAATCTACCCTTTCAAAGGGTTCAGTGATTATGTCCCTACACTTTAATTTCTGCCTGAAATTCCAAGTCTACATAAAAGGTTTCAAAACAAAGGTAGTTTTACTCAGTACCTGACTTATGTGTATAATGTGGGTTTAGAAAAACAAAGCAGTGTAGAAGCAAGAAATAGATGTAATTAGACTCTGAGACATATTTCTTTAGAGAAGTACTTTTCCAGATTTAACTCGTAGCTGCAGAATCCATCTCTATCACACCAGCCAAATAAGTGATCAGTTTTCCATCCAGTTATGTCTATGTCAATCAAAGCACAGACAAACCACAGATTGATGGGTGAGTCATGGAGAGTAGCAACAGCCTGTTAGGCTACTCATTAATCAGAATTCAGATTATTCTTCAATTAAACACTGTGGAAATTACAGGTGAAGGCAAGGTCTTCTATCTTTGATGGAGTGGTTAAAATCTTCCTCAATGAAACATTATTCCTATGGATGGTTCTCACAAAGCATATAGGAAAGTACTGTTGGAAGGAATAAAAAGAGTAGGGGGCTTTTATGAAAAATAGTTATGAGTGATGAATAAATTATAAATGTCTTTAGTTCACCTTTGTGCTGATGTTATCCATGCGTTAATATCAGCCTTTACTAATAGGAGCCCCTGAGAATTTGATTCTCTCTTTTAAGGTCATAAAGAAAACCCAATTAATACAGAGGGACACATAAAAACTGGTCCGAAAAAAAGCTCTATGTCCTTGGGTTTGGGAAATAAAAATTAGCTTTAAGTTCTTAATTTGCAGTGTGTTTTCCTAGCATTAATGGAAAAAACAGGATCTCATTTGATAGTCTTAAAATCTTTCGTATTTGTTCTTTTAGTATCAATGTATTTGAAGAGAAAGTAATTTGAGCAAAATAAATTATGGCCCTGATCTTGACTGACTTTTAACCTGTGTTTCCCAGAGTCCAGAGCTGTTCAGCAAGCCTGTTTCCTCTTAAACCTGAGCCTGGGCCATGTAAAAAAGCTTGTTATACATGAATCAGAAGTGTATCACTCCAGGACTTCCACATTTTGGAGAGGGACATCAAAACGAAAACCCTGCCTACAACTTGTGGCAGCTTTCATTTCTATTGGAGCAGTCATTTGAAACACTTTGTGACAGCGAGCACGAAATTGAACCTCTTTATCTTCCCTTTAAAAAAAGTGTGTGTGGGGGATTGACTCAATGTAGGTACATGTTTGGTGTCAAAACTTAGTCATGCAAGGAGGGTAGGGCTTCTTAACCAGAGGAAATCAATACCAGCATTAGTGTCACAGAGCTATGGAGGCAAACGATCCTCAAGCCTTTCTCAAACAGGCTTCCCCACCTCACCATGCAGGACATTAGGATGCAACTGGAAAATGCCAGCACAGAGCATGCCAAAGCAAACCAAGAAACGACTCAAGGGAGATTTAAACTCCGTGACTATACAGATTCCCATCCAGTTTAAAGAACACGACCACTCACTGCAGGGCAAAGCCCCACAGTTTTCTTTTAGGGAAACCATCCCTATTGCCCCTGTGGCTAGAAGGATGAGAAAATGAAAGTACCTGCAGAATGGTGGTGATATCCTCGGTCAAGAAAGGAGAGCGTGGAATCCCTTTCATCGTCTCAGATCTATCGCTTGTTCTGATACAAAGTGGCCTGCCGAGGTAGTGACTGTAACATCAGACTGGAGGCCTGCGTTGTGGGCTGATAGATAAACATGTCTTAATCACAACTGTTTCTCGGCACTACAAGTAAAGCAGAAGATAGGGGCCATTAGCAGAAGGTTGAAATTAGTTCACACAGCCGATCTTGCTTCATCTGATATTGTGAGAAAAAGTATTTTCTTTGTTTCGAACCATTAGCATTAACAGTTACCAAGAATTGCAAGTATTGCATGCTAATATGCACCAGGCTGTGTGCTATGGGCTTTAGGTACATAATTCATCTAATCCTCAAATAGGTCTAAGAGGAAGATATTATGATAGACATGTTAAATATGAGGAAACAGGCTCACAGGGGTTAACCTTCTTTGTCACATGTTTCACAGTTAGATGGGGCATAAATTTACTAAATCCCAGGTTTATGCCTCTCTGTGCTTGAATCCAACATTCTTCATTATACAGGCTTACCTAGTTGCTTAAATTCTCCACATTTTACCAATTATATGCACATCTGTACAATAGTGGAAGATGCATCTGTTGTAACTTGGTCAAGTAAAACACTTAGGTCTGGACAATAGCTTGATAGTAACAGCAACATGTTTGATCTCCAGAAATACTGATTGACATGACTGGAAATAACCTCTGGCAAAGTCATTCAGTTGACTTTTGTGATACCATGATCTCATTTTTGAAGATCATTTTGCATTAACCTCTTACTCACGGACTGTACCCAGAATGCAGCCACATTGCTTCACTTAAACAATGAGAAAACCCTGACCTGTCTTCTCCTATTTCATTTCTTTGGAATGACTCTAGATTTGTTTATTTCCCTGGATTACAAAGAGAAAGGGACAAGGCATTTTCATCGGTGACCAAGTCAATTACATTTAGAAATAAATGAATAATCCAAATATGAATCAATAAGGGCTGAGAGCTTTATTGGAGCAATAAGCAAATAATTTCCAATTTAATAGGAAAAAAACTTGGCTTTAGTTATCCAAGTTCGTGACTAGGTTATTTTAATCAAATTCACTACATAATGACTTGCTTGTCCTCTATTTTGCTGGCAGCATTATTAGAGCAGCTATCAATAGAAAACTTGGGAAAGTTACAAAATTAGCACTGAGATATTACAGGTTCATGGGGAGAAACTCATTCATTCATTATACAAATACACTTGAGTGCTTTCTGTATAGTGGGCACTGCTTTAGGTACCGAGGGTACACTACCAAACAAAACAGGATAACCCCTATCCTCATGGAGCTTACATTCTGGTAATGGAGGGCATATACATAATATGTGAGATAATATTAATACTTGGCAAAAATAAAAAGAGATGAGGAATGTTGAGGGTGAGAGTAATTTTAGATAAAGTAGTCTGGTAGTTTTAAAACATGTCTGCAAATTCTTTGACACATTTCCCATGGAGAGAAGGAACCATCCCCCTGAATCTGGGCTAGTTTCTGTGACTTGCTTGTAACCAAGAGAGTTCAGTGAAAATGAAGTTGCATGATTGAGATGAGACCATACATAACAAGCAATGTGACTTATGATGGAGTCACAAGTGTTTTGCCAAATGTACCCTACAAGGTGGTAGAACCTACCTCACCTTTCAGAATCACTGGTCAAGAACTTCTATTAGTTTGAATACACTGTAGGTGATTTCTTCTTGACTTAAATGAGGACAGCTGATTTTCACCCACTTAAAGTAAGGATATGATGACTGTATGTTCTCATCTACTCATTTTTATGTAATTCCCAATCCTGGGAGAGGACAATAAGGAAAACCTAGGAAGAGCTGGCAGTGGTTAGTTCTTGGGGGAAACTTGTGTTCTATATTCTCTTCATGATCCTTTGCTACATATACAGGGCTTCTTCCATCTGCTCAGTGGTTTTCTCCACTCCCATGCAGTTTGGCTTACGCTCCAGACATAGATCAGCATTTTGAAAGTTCAATGTCAAGGGCCAATGGTACTTTCTTCTTTCCTCTTCCAGCCAAGAAAACAGAAGTTGCTCTACGTATTTCAAGTATGAAAGGTTTTAATACAGGAAATGAAAAACTTATGTAAGTTTTAGAAGATCTAGGGGAGCAAAGTTCAGGGAAGTGGTCAGCAAAAATCTTGGTACAAAGCATCCAAGCAGGTGGTTCTTAAGAACTAATTTGGAGACTGCTGCAAATTAAACAGTCCTTGGTAAAGAATCTACCTGCAATGCAGGAGACCCCGGTTCAATTCCTGGGTCAGGAAGATCCGCTGGAGAAGGGATAGGCTACCCACTACAGTATTCTTGGGCTTCCCTTGTGGCTCAGGGCTTCCCTTGTGGTAAAGAATCCGCCTGCAATGTGGGAGACCTGGGTTCGATCCCTGGATTGGGAAGATCTCCTGGAGAAGGGAAAGGCTACCTACTCCAGTATTCTGGCCTGGAGAATTCCATGAACTGTATAGTCCATGGGGTCGCAAAGAGTCAGACACGACTGAGTGATTTTCCCTTACTTGGGAGATGGCAACAAATACCTTAACCTGCATCAGTGGTGAGTGGTCCTCAAGGGATCCCCCTAGAAGCTCTGCGAACTTCATGTTTGTTCACACATCTCCCCAAATCTCCCACATCTTTCTCTTTTTGGCAGAATCAACCCTGGAGCCAAGTATAAAGAGGGCAGTCTGGAAAATGTAGTTCCCATTTTCTCCTCTGCAATGCCTGAGAAGTTAGAAGCGGGTGGTGATGGACAAGTTGACAACAGACAATCCAGCCCACCTGCTTGATAGAGCCTTTGTGATGATTAAATGAAATAATGCATATGAAATGATGGAAGAGCATGCATGCAACTAGAATAAATGTTATCTATTATTAGCATTAGTATATTGTTATTGGCATTTGTATGCCTAAGGAGAAAGATATGATCCTGTTATGTACTGATATCTTTACTTAGACATTTTGCCCCACAACTCAGATTCCTTGTCTCTTAGAATTATACCTTCCCTTTTGCCCAGACTGAGGTTCCTTTCCAGAAGAGGATTATGAAGTGCATGTATACATGAATTAAATGTAACTCTCACAGGAAATTAAAATACCATCACCCAAAACTCTAAGCTGGTATAGCTTAGGACTCTGCATACTAATTTGGAGATATGGAAACCTTTCAAGAGTCGACAAAAATAAGAGAGGCAGTTGGAAAGTTATAATTGGAAAATTATAATATCACTTTTACTGACACAGAAAATATTTTCTAGTGTCTCTTTCAAACTAACAAATATGTATTTGATATAAAGGGTTTAAACTCTTAAGATATTTTGCGTTTTTTTTTGAGTTGGGGAAATAAAATTAAATAAACAAATAAATGTTACTTTTCAACTATAAAAGAGAAGATAATGAATGAGCAGGTTGTTTATCTGAAACTGCACACTTTTAATGATAATGAATATATTTCATATTTCCTCATTCATATGAGGTAAGCATTAACTGAGGGTTTTTTCATTTTTTTTTTTAAATTGAAGGATAATAGCTTTACAGAATTTTGTTGTTTTCTGTCAAACCTTAACGTGAATCAGCCATAGGTATACATATATCCCCTCCCTAACTCAGGGTTTTGATTGGAACTTTCAGAATGCTTCAGTGAACACTTCATACATAATTTAAAGGTATTTATGTAATCAAGCTTTGCACCAGAATTGTTCACTCTTAGTGCTAACAAGGGCATGATCTGACATTTCGTTTGGAGAAAATGACCAGAATGGTCAATACAGTTGTTGCTACCCCTGCTCTCTTGAATCACTTTGTTACTGTGTTAGAATATTCAAAGCAACCAGCAAATAAAATAAATGAAGACAGCTTGAGAGTTCCAGGAAACTCTTCTACTTTGGTAACTGAAAGCAGATGATGTTTTTCCTTCATGCAGTCTCTTACAGACACCTTCCACGCTTTTAATGAATGGAGAACAGGGACTAGATTTCAACAGTTTTCTGGGATTAAAAAACATCCCTAGCATGTCAACAGAGTCAGGAGAGCCAGTCTCAAAGATTATTCTGTAGGTAGCCAAAGAGGCACTTTGTTGTTACTTTTCCATCTTGAAAAAATATCTATATTTGATACATAAAATAAAAGGTGATGTGGAATGCTGCATTTATTTTTTAAAAATCTTTAAAAAATATTGGAACTTCATGTTCTTCATTTATTTAAGTGCAGAAACATTGCTTTGAGGGAACTATGTTCTAAAGCTGCTTATGTTCACCTCATCTGCTTTCGCAAATAATACCTCTTTGAAGTTGGTGGTTATTTCTAGAGCTGAAGGAAGGGGATGTCTGTGAAAAGGGATAAACATGCAGGGAGCTTCACTTGCTTGATAATATTCATTTTATTAAGCTGGGTCATGGGTGGTTTTCATTATTGTATTTTTACTATATGTAGAGGCATGTAATTTTCTATGTTGGAAATGTTTTTATGATAAAGTTTCTGGGCTTTTGGTTTTAGACATCTCCCAATTTAATACTGTTTTCTGAAGCAGTAATACTAATTAATACTAATATTTATGTACTAATACATATTTACTAACTTGTGTTTATATTTATACTAATTTATACTGTCATGAGCAATGTATAAATGTTTCAAGTGTATTAGTTTCACCAAAATTGGGCATAATCAAACTTTAATTTTATTTTTGGTGGCAGCTTGGAGAGTGGAAAATTGTATTTCCAGATGTCCTAGTAAAATGGCAGACTGAATATGATCCTCTACTTTTATCCAAAACTTTGGGTAAAACTTAAATAGCAGGGGCCGGATTTTAGAGGCACAAACCCAAAAAGATAAAGGAAATTAGAGAAGACAACAGAAACAAACTTTTGAAATGGGAAACCAGATAGATGAGTAGAATCTTTCCCAGCAGACCCAGGAAAGCTGAACTATAGGCTCATAATGGGAAAAGCTAATAAGGAACAGATTTATAGTGAGTAATAAGCAATGCTGGTATTTCTAGAACCAGAAGTGTAGGTGAGACGGAAAAAAGAAGAAGATGTGAAATAGAAAGCATTTATATTCCCCAAATATATTCCCCAGTCATTAAGGCTAGTGAAGAATTCCTTTGGCATTCTGGGTGAAAATTAAACAGATAATTATCTAGGATTTGAAGAAAACAAAATAAAGGACCTGGATGACATGAGGCATAACCAAGGGCAAAGAGGGAATACAAAACAATAATATTGCAGGTCGATTAAGTGAATTTCTACTAGCTGAAAATGGAACTCCCAGTCATTTCCCCAAATTTTGGCATCAAGGCCTATATCCTCAATACACTAGATTAAAGAGTTATTTTCTAGCATTTGGGGCCAGGAAAAGAAGAAAGAACTTAAAATCATGACATTAAGGTTTCCCCACCTAATTGGTCCTACTCACACCTGCCTACATTGAGGCTCACAGTCAATAACTGCCAGCCTACTCCATCAGAACCTTTAGTTACTTCGGATGACCAAGAAGCACAAAGATTACAAGATACTTGGGAAAAGTCTCTATCATGAAAGAGATAAAATGAATAAATGAAAAATAAGCTTGTAGAAAATGAATATGCAAGCAGAAGAAAAGCTAAACAGATATTGTATTTTGTATATATGAAAAAATAGGAGGCTGGTTAAAAAATTCAAGAACATTCACAAAACAAAAATGAACTTATGGAATGAAAAATATGATAGCAGGAAGAAAAAAAACAACTGAACAGTTGATAGTTCAGGTCAAGAAAATCTACCATAAATAGAGCAAAAAGACAAAGAAATGAAAAAACAGGAAAACATCAGATGAAGAGAACCAACACTGGCATACTTTAAGGAAAAAAAAAAAGAAAATGGAAAGAAATACTCAAAAGTGATCAAGGAATTTTTTTCAGAACAGAAAAACATGAGTTTCCAGATTGAAAGGATCAACAGAGGGCCCAGCAGACTGGGTGAACACTAATCTACACAATCGTGACATTTTGCAACAGTAACACAGGGATCACCACAAACTGTGGAAAATTCTTAAAGAGAACTTTAAGACTACCTGACCTGCCTCTTGAAAAATCTGTATGCAGGTCAGGAAGCAACAGTTAGAACTGGACATGGAACAACAGACTGGTTCCAAATAGGAAAAGGAGTAAGTCAAGGCTATATATTGTGACCCTGCTTATTTAACTTATATGCAGAGTACATCATGAAAAAATGCTGGACTGGATGAAGCACAAGCTGGAATCAAAATTGCTGGGAGAAATATCAATAACCTCAGATATGCAGATGACATCACCCTTATGGCAGAAAGCAAAGAAGAACTAAAGAGCCTCTTGATGAAAGTGAAAGAGGAGAGTGAAAAAGTTGGCTTAAAACTCAACATTCAGAAAACTAAGATCATGGCATCTGGTCTCATCACTTCATGGCAAATAAATGGGGAAACAGTGACAGACTTTATTTTTTTTGGGCTCCAAAATCACTGCAGATGGTAACTGCAGCCATGAAATTAAAAGATGCTTGCTCCTTGGAAGGAAAGTTATGACCAACCTAGACAGCATATTAAAAAGCAGAGACATTACTTTGCCAACAAAGGTCCATCTAGTCAAGGCTATGGTTTTTCCAGTAGTCATGTATGGATGTGAGAATTGGACTATAAAGAAAGCTGAGCACCGAAGAATTGATGCTTTTGAACTGTGGTGTTGGAGGAGACTCTTGAGACTCCCTTGGACTGCAGGGAGATCCAACTAGTCCATCCTAAAGGAAATCAGTCCTGAATATTCATTGGAAGGACTGATGCTGAAGCTGAAACTCCAATACTTTGGCCACCTGATGTGAAGAACTGACTCATTGTAAAAGACCCTGATGCTGGGAAAGATTGATGGCGGTAGGAGAAGGGTACGACAGAGGATGAGATGGTTGGATGGCATCACCGACGCAATGGACATGAGTTTGAGTAAACTCTGGGAGTTGGTGATGGACAGGGAGGCCTGTTGTGCTGCAGTCCATGGGGTTGCAAAGAGTTGGACATGACTGAGCGACTGAACTGAACTGAACATAAGGAAGATCTCATCATCTTTCAGATAGAGAAGAAGTGAAAGTGAAAGTTGTTCAGTCGTGTCAGACTCTTTGTAACCCCATGGACTAGTCCATGGAATTCTCCAGGCCAGAATACTGGAGTGGGTAGCCTATCAAACTGGGGATCAGATGGGGATCTGCATGGCCTTTGTTTTTTTACATGTAGGAGTGGAAATTTGAAAATAAATGAAAAAATGGCTTCAGTTTGCTTTAATTAAACTTTTTATTTTTAGATGGTCGTAGATGTATTTACATGCAGTTTTGAGAAATGATACAGAGAGATACTGTGTATCATTTAGCCAGCTGCCCCAGTGATAACAGCTTATAACACTATAGTGCAATATCACAACCAGGATATCAACATCGGTAGGATTTATCAATCTGATTCATATTTCTTGTTTTATTTTTTACTTGTACTCATTTGTGTGTGTGTATGTGTGTATGTATGTATTTACTTCTATTCAAATTTATCATGTGTGGGTTTGTGTTTCCTTCACCATAATCAAGATATAGTACACATCTATCAGCACAAATTTCTGTTGTTTTCATTGCATTTTTATAACTACATTAATCTTTTTCCCATCCGCCCTCAGTCTCTGATCCATTAAAACCACTAATCTGTTCTCCATTTCTTTAATTTTACCATTTGAGGAGCATTGTATAAATAGGATCGTGTAGCATGTAACATTTTTGGATTGACTTTTTCACTCTGCACGATTCTTTAAAGATCTACGTTGTTGAGTATGACAATAGTTTGCTTTAAAAAACATTACTGAGTAGAACTCCATGGCATGAATGTATCATAGCTTGTTTACCCAGTCACTTGTTAAAGGACATTTGGGTTATACACAGTTTTTGTTGTTACAAATAAAGCTCCTGTGACTATTTGTGTAGACAGGTTTTTGCGTGAGCATAGATTTCCATTTCTCTGAAGTAAATGGCAAAGAGGGCAACTGCTGAGTCATACAGTAATTGCATTAGATTTGTAAGAAAAGCCTTCCAGAGTGGCTCTGCCATTTTATTTTCCCAGTAGCCATGCATGAGACGTGTGGTTTCTCCAAATGTTTACCAGCATTTGGTGCAGCACTTTACAAATGTCTTTTTGAAAGTGTCTTAAAAATACACTTTTAAAGTGTATAGGTATATCTCACTGTGAGTTTAATCTGCATTTCTCTAATGATTAATGAAGTTGAACATCTTTTCATGTTCTGATTTACCATCTGTATATTTTTGTCAATGTAATGTCTGTTCATGTCTTTTGCCCATTTTATAACTGGACTGTTTTTTAATGCTGAGTTTTGAAAATACTCTACATAGTCTAGATACTAATCCTTCATCAGAATAGGGTTTAAAATTTTTTAACCAGCCTGTAGTTTGTCTCTTAATCCTCTTCACAGGGTCTTTTCTAGAGCTTCATTCTAAGGTTGAAAAGGTCCTATTCATCATCTTTTCCTTTTACAAGTTATGCTTTTTGTGTCAAGACTAAGAACTCTGTGGTTAGTCTTAGTACCTGGAGATTTTCTGTTTTTATTCCTTGACAATTTTCATAGTTTTAGGTTTTACAGTTAAGTCTGTAACTCATTTTGAGTTAATATTTGTATAAAATATAAGGTTTACGTTGACTTCTTTTTTTTTTTCTTTGCATACGAACGTCTGACTGTTCTAGCACCATTTGTTGAAAAGGCATTTCTTCATTCATTTGTCCTTGCCCTTTTTCACAAAATTATCTTAGGCACATTTGTGTGGTTTTGTTTTTAGGTTCTCTTTTCTATTCTGTCAATCTATGTTTCTATTCCTCTGCTATTTCCACACTGTTTTGCTTACTGTACACATATGGTAAGCCTTAAAATCAGGTAGAATTAGTCTTGTTTTCCAAGACTAGTTTAGGTAATTCACTGCTTCTGTCTCTCCATATCAATTTTAGAATAAGCTTGTCTACACTTACCTTGCTGATATTCAAAAAAGAATTGATTTTAACCAATAGATCAGTTTGGGGAGAGTTGACATTGAGTTTTCCAATCCATGGATAATAGTGTGTCTGACTTCAAATGTTTGAGGGAAAATATTTACAACCTAGAAGCCTATGTCCAGTTATATATTAGAATACAAAGATAGTTTTAGACTTTTGGTTTCTGGTTCTGCACGTAAGGAATTTGGAAGATACTACTCTGTCCTAACAACAAGTAAAAAGGTGAACAATCTAAAAAGATCAGTAATTCTCAGATTTGCAAGAGAAGTTAGGTCACAGGGCAAACTGTAGACCCCAACACTGGAGAGATTGACAGGTAAATACAAAGAATCACAACTTATCAAAGCAGAAGATTATAAGCTAAAACCTCCATGGGGACCAATGCTGGGGTACGAAAACCAGAACTATAATTGATGAACTGCTGAAAGCTCAGAGTAGACAAGACTGAGAGTTAAAACTCCAGGGGACCCAGTCATAGGAGGCTTTCCACACTTTAGTGAGTTTAACTTCAATCAGATTCTCACAGTAAATATCACAGTGAAAAATACCCTTGAGCTTCTGGCAGGGGAGGAGAAAAGGAAGCATTTTGAAATATAGCATTTTGAAAGATACATCGTTCGAAGTACACCCCATTTTTAAAAATAAGGTCTGTCCTCAGGATAAACTACTTAACCAGAACTTAACCTGCTGTGATGTTATCATAGCCTAACTGACCTGGAGGAAGGGAAATAACCAACTTCAGTCCAGTCTAACCATCTTATTCCACCTAAGAGGGGGGCACTGGTGAAATTTACAGCCCATAGGCATAGCCTCAGTAAAAGACTGAGGCATAATCAAAGAGCTATTAAACACTATCCTGCCCCTATACCTTACCACAACATTACTAAAGGTCCACTTACAACAGTTCCTTTTAGCGAGTATATCGTGTTTGGCTATAAAGAAAAAAATTATATACAAAAAGGCATAAAAATACACTTTGAAGAAACAGACAGGGATGCTGGATTATCAGATCAGGAGTTAAAAACAACTATGATTAATATGTGAAGGTGTCTAATGGATAAAGTAGACATCAAGCAATCTAATGCATGTAAGATGTGCAATGTAAGCAGAAGGTTGAGAATACTAAAACACACTTTTAAAAGTGCTAGAAAGTTAAAAACACTATAACAGAAATGAAGAATGCCTTTGATGGGCTCGTTTGTAGACTGCTAAGAATCTCTGAGCTTGAGGACATATCTAAAAATCTCTAAAACTGAAAAGCAAACAGAAAAAAAAAAAAGACAAAATACCCAGAAGAGAATACCCAAGAACTGTGACACAGGTACAAAATTTTAATATATGTGTAATGATAAAGCCAGAAGGAGAATAGAGAAAGGAACAGAAGAAATAGTTGATATAATATTTAATATTGAGACATTATATATCAATATTTGACATAATGTACAATGAAACAATAATGACTGAGAATTTCCCTAAATTAATGTCAGACACCAAGCCATAGATTAAGGAAGCTCACAGAACACCAAGCATGATAAATGCCAAGAAAAACCATACCTAGGCATATTATAGTCAAATTAGGATATCAAAGATAAAGAAAAATCCTGAAAAAACCATAAGGGAAAAATTTATCTATTAATATATAGGAAAAAAGATAAGAATTACATCAAAATCCTCCTTGGAAACCATGAGAGCAAGGAGAGAGTGGAATGAAATATATATAGTGTTGATACAGAGAAATCACCAATCTAGAAATCTGTACTTGTGAAATCCTCATTCAAAAGTGGAGGAGAAATAAAGATGTTCTCAGACAAGCAGAAATTGAGGGAATCTGTTGCCAGTAGACCTGTCATGCAAGAAATGCCAAAATAAGGCTTTTAGAGAGAAGGAAAATAATATAAGTCAGAAACTCAGATCCACATAAAGAAAAGAGGATCACTGCAGAAGAAGTAAGTGAAAATAAAGTAATAATTATTTTACTTATTCTTAATTGATATAACAGATAACAGTTTCACTCAAAATAATAATAGTAATACATTCAATTATATATGTGTATCTCAAGTGTGTATATATATATATATACATACATATAAATATGTATGTGTTTTATATATAAGTGAAATGAATGACAGCAATGTTACAAGGGACTGGAGGGAGAAATTAGGATTATTATGAGGTACTGAAACTACCCACAAAGTGGTAAAGTGTATTTAAAAATAGAATTGGAATAGTCCTAAATGTATCCCCAAAACTCTAGAATAACCACTGAAAAAAGTAAAATAGAAAGTATAATTAATATGCTAGGAAAGAAGAAAAAAGGGAATCATGTAAGTGCCCAGTTAAAATCAGAGTAGAATACAAAAATAAGAACAAAGAACAAGAGCAACAAATCGAAAATAGTCACAAGTATGGTTAATTTTATCCAAGTACATTAATAACCACTCTGAACATCAGTGTTCTAAATGTCCTAATTCACAGATCAATGGAACAAATTAGAAAGTCCAGAAATAGAACCCAATGCATATATGGCCAATTAATTTGCAACAAAGGAGCCAAGAATATACAATGGAGGAAAGGATAGTATCTTCAATAAATAGTGTTGAGAAAACTGGAAAGACACATAACAAAAGAATAAAACTGGAGTACAATCTTCCACCATACACAAAAATCAGTCCAAAAGAGATTAAAGAGTTGAAGGTAAGGCCACAAACCATGGAAGTCCTAGAAGAAAATATATGAGGCAATCTCTTTGACATCAGTCTTGGAAATGATTTTTTTTGAATCTGACAACAAAAGCAAAAATAAATAACTGGAATTATATCAAACTAAAAAGCTTCTGTATGGCAAAGGAAACCGTCAATAAAATGAAAAGGCAGCCTACAGAATGGGAGAAAATATTCACAATTCCTACATCTGGATAAGGGGGTAATATCCAGAAAATATAAAAAAAACTCATATAACGCAATAGCAAAAAACCTAACATTCCAGTTTAATAATGGCAAAGGAACTGAATATACATCTTTCCAAAGAAGACATACAAATGGCCAACAGGTACATAAAAAGGTGCTCAATATCACTCATCATCAGGGAAATGCAAATCAAAACCACAATGAAATATCATGTCAAACCTGTTAGAATGGCAATCATCAAAAATACGAGAGATAACAGGTATTGGTGAGGATGTGGAGAAAAGGGAACCATCAGGCACTGTTTGCGGGAATGTAAACTGGAACAGCCACTATGAAAATCATCCAATTGTGAACATAACAAGGCAGAATTTGCTTAATTCTTAAATGCCTATCAGGAATATTGGAACATTCCAGATCTGAGAATGCCTGCTTCTCTACACCCTTGCAAACATGTATCCTCTTACTGGATAAAACTAATGGGCCTTTGATGTAAAATGACAATCTATGAAATTTAAGGCTCTGAAAAAAATCACTCTGGGGTTGCATGAAGTTTTCCTTAGTAAGTGAGTAATTTCAAAAATATCTGGCCTTATATAGAGTGAAAGTGTTAGTCACTCAGTTATGTCCAACTCTTTGTGCCCTCAAGGACTGTAGCCCGCCAGGCTCTTCTGTCCATGGAATTCTCCAGGCAAGAATACTGGAGTGGGTAGCCACTCCCTTCTCCAGGGGATCTTCCTGACCCAGGGATCAAATCAGGTCTCCTGCAATACAGGTAGATTCTTAACCATCTGAGCCATCAGGGAATATATAGAGTGAGGAGACATCATCAGTATTTGTACCTTCCCTGATAATTTGTTTTCTTTTTATTAAAATAATATTTAAGTCTTGTCAATATATGAAACAAAATAGGAGGGTGATTGAGAGGCTGTTTAAAAGGTTGAGTTCTAAAGTACACTGACTTGAGTTTGAACTCTCGATTTGCCACTACTAGATAGATGAACAAAGGAGTATAACTCAACCACTCTGAGGCTCAGAGTTCTAAAATGTTCACAGATTTCTTATACCATCAACTGGAAAATAAAATGCAATTGAAGAATAAGTCCTAAATTTTCTTTAATCTAGTATATTGACAGATTATTCTACCTTAGTATTTTTATTTATACAGGGAAAATAAAGTTAGCGGAGAGAGAACAATTTATACCTTTGTTTCTAAAGATTAATTATCAACAAACAAGATAGACACATGTATCTATATTGTTTCAAAGTCCCTTTGTACATTAATTATAAGAGTAAGATTTTTTTTCTGTTTGTCAAATCCCCTCAATATTTTCTACTTGCATTTTTCTCTCACAGATTCATTCATGAGGTATTTGTATACCTTTAAAAACTGATGCACAGCTCAAGTGGTATGATTTCCAACACCATATGCTTGAGCAAGAATGCTATACAAGTCTAAATAATGGGGTTCCCTTCCCAATGAGACTCCTTCCCTAGCCCAACAGGCAGCATTTTATAAGTTTGCAAACTTTTTGAAATTAAACGCAGGTTGTGTGACAGCTTCTATTATTTGCCCAATAACAGCTCTTGTGTGCCCCTCCTTCTTAGGAGCTGTGCCAATGTTTGATCACAGCTGTGAGCAATTTGAGTCAAAAAAGAAGATGATTAATTGGGGGAACCAAGTCATGGAGCATTGGGTGCCTGCCAGAAAACTGATGAAGGACTCAGATTAATACCTGTGAATCATAGCTTTATCTAATGCTTAGAAAACCCAAGGCATAAAATATGCAAAATATGACATGTTCCATGACTGCAATGATCTCTCCTGGCCAAAAAAGAATATTAAGACCTCTTAAAGTAGGCTACACTCAGCATGGCTGGCCCTTATTGTAGCAGGTGTGATGTCCCTCTGTGAGTTAACTCCAGGGCAAACTGGGTTTGGACCTGACTTGATGCTACATTCTAATTGCCTCTTTATTTTTTCATGAGATAAACTTTAAAAATCTTACTGGTATCAGAACAGGGTGAACACTATTAAAAATTCACAAGACTGTTGAGTCATTTGGCAGGTGAAGTCCTTGTTTTACACTGTGGAGATTAGGCCAAAACTCATGTTGTTCCCCGATAATGGTCCCATGTAACATCACCAAGTTAAAAATGGCGTTACCACTCCTCAATTCCCCACTTGAATTACACTCTTCACGTACTGGATAAATTAACTGTGATACAGATGTCAGTCAGAGCCTAGAGAAGTTTGTTAACCTGTCAATTTCATGTCTGGTATTAATAGAAAGTTCCATGTCATTTTCTAAATTTCTGCATATTCTCAGGTCATGCTCATGATCGTCTGTTTATTTTGAATTAGTCATCATATAAAGTGTTTTACTATCCAGGGTATTGTGCATAGCATCACTTACTCACTTATTCATTTAACAAATATTTATTGATGGCCTATTATTTGTTAGGTCAAGTTCTATGTGAGACATTGGGCTGGTTTTAGGGGAAACAATAGGCTAGTATGTGGAGGGGACATTTGTTAAACAATGATACAAATAATTAGAACACTGTGAATGATAAGTGCTATGATGGAGGGGAGAATGTTTACAGAAACACTTATTTTATCTAGCCTAGGAGGCTGTGTGTGTCTGTTAGTTGCTCAGTCATGTCTGACTCTTTGCGATCCCATGGATCGCCAGCCTCCTCTGTCCATGGTATTTTCCAAGCAAGAATACTGGAATGAGTAGCCATTCCCTTCTCCAGGGGATTTTCCTGACCCAGGGATCAAACCCAGGTCTCCTGCCTTGCAGACAGATTCTTTATGGTCTGAGACACCAGGGAAGCCCATAGAGACAGTTTTCCTGGGGGATAGGGGCCATTAATATGTGATCCAAAAGAATGGTAGGAGTTAATTAAAGGAGAGGGTAAGAAAACTCCATGTTTAATTTAATGACTTAATGGCTTGAGAGCCCTTATATAAAGGATGCAGTCCCATGACAGAGTTTGGAACATGAGAGTAATAAAGGGTAACAGAAAATGTATGGTTCGTGAAGTGGAAGGATTTATCTTATGTAGGAGGAGAGGTGGCTCTCTCTTTTCACAGAAGCAAAAAGAAGATACCCCAGAGTTCCTTGATTGGTATGTTGGAGGGCAGGGAGATACGGGACTTACCATTTGATGCAAATGGAGCTCCATATAGGAAGGCCCATGGTGAAAAGGAAACCATAAAAGAGGGTCATTGCAGCTGAAGTACACAAATCAGCAGGGACTGTGGTGTGAAATGACATTGGAAAAATAGCAATGTCATGTAGGAAATTGTAGGCGATGTTATGAACTGTGATCACTGTCCAAACAACAATGAAGCCACTGATGTAATGAAGATATGGTCTCATCAGGTTTGCATTACAAATCATCACCTTGTTCATCCCAATTTGGAGTATGAGTGAGTGAAGAGGCCAAGAATTAAAGTAAGCTCTTGCAGTAGTCTGGGCTTCCCAAGTGACTCAGTGGTAAAGAATCCACCTGCCAATGCAGGAGATGAGCGTTCGATCCTTGGGTTGGGAATATCTCTTGGAGGAGTAAACTGCAACTCACTCCAGTATGCTTGCCTGGGAAATCCCATGGACAGAGGAGCCTGGCAGGTTACAGTCCACGGGGTCACAAAAGAGTCAGACACAACTGAGCACGCATGTGTGCGTTCGTGCACACACACACTGCAGCAGTCCAGTGGTCAGCTGGAGATAGCTTCCTTAGGCTAGAATGGTGGCAATAGATGTAGAAAGACATAGGACATTTGATATATATATTTAGAAGGTAAAATTGATAGCCTCAGGACTTCCCTGGTGGTCCAGTGGTTAAGAGTCTGCCTTCCAAAGTAGGAGATGCAGGTTTGATCTCTATTTAGGGAACAAAGATCCCACTTGCCGTGGGGCAACCAAGCCTGCATGCCCCAACTAGAGAGATGCCAGCAAACTGCAAGGAGATCCTGTGTGCCATGACTAAGACCTGATATAGTAAAAAATAAATGCATAAGTAAATATTTCTCAAAAATTGATAGCCTTGTGATTAACTGGATATGAGGGCTGAAGTTCAAGGAAGAATTATGGGTTATTCTTAAGTTGCTTCCTAATATAAGTAGTTACATGGTGATACCATTTACTCTTCAATAAGACGACCAGGTTCAGTTCAGTTCAGTCACTCAGTCATGTCTGATTCTTTGTGACCCCATGGACTGCAGCACACCAGGCTTCCCTGTCCAGCAAATCCCAGAGCTTGCTCAAACTCATGTCCATTGAGTCAGTGATGCCATCCAACCATCTCATCCTCTGTTGTCCCCTTCTCCTCCTGCCTTCAATCTTTCCCAGCATCAGGGTCTTTTCCAATGAGTCAGTTCTTCACATCAGGTGGCCAAAGTATTGGAGTTTCAGCTTCAGCATCAGTCCTTCTAATGAATATTCAGGACTGATCTCCTTTAGGATAGACTGGTTGGATCTCCTTGCAGTCGAAGGGACTCTCAAGAGTCTTCTCCAATACCACAGTTCAAAAGTGTCAATTCTTCAGCGCTCAGCTTTCTTTATGGTACAACTCTCATATCCATATATGACCACTGGAAAAACCATAGCTCTGACTGGATGGAAAAACCATAGCGTTTCCTTCTGCTCCTCCACCTTGCTCTCACCAAGAGGACCAGATAGGGATATCAAAAATTTGATTTCTGACATGGATTTGAAGCCATCTAAAAAGAAATGTTAAATAGGCATTTGAAATTGCAGTCTAGAGTTCCAAGGTGATTTTGGTTTGTAGAAAGAAAATTGTGAATCATCAGATTATGGGTGCTAAATGAAACCCTGAATGACAATAAGATCACTTAATAGGAGAACACAGAGTAAGAAGAAAAGAGAACTCAAGTTTTAATTTTGAGGAACTTCAACACTTATTATTCTGGGAGCAGAAGAGTATAAACTACAAATAAGGCAGCCAGTGAGAAGTCAGAACAGAGGGGAAAAAAAGAGAAGGTGATGACTTCCAAGCCAAAGGACGAGAGTTTTTTAAGAAGGGGGCAGTGAACCATGTCAAGAGCTGTGGAAATATTGAACAAGTAAAGAATTTAAGTTTGCCATTGGATTTAGTGAGATGACAGTACTGGGAATAGTCCAGATTAGAGGGGTTTGAGAAGTAAGGGAATGAGGACAATTTTGCCAACAACTCTTTCAAGAAGGTAAGTGGTGAAGGGAAAGGGCAGTAGATGATAGTGGCATGTGGGTAGAGGCGGGTTTTTCTTTTGTTCTGTTTTTTTTTTAAATGATAATGATTTAAGCACTGATATGAAGATTTCAGTTCCACAGAGAGTCTGCAGCATGACAGTGATGACAGATAACAAACAGTACACAGTTTGTTCAACTCTATACTGAACAAACAGTTCATGAGGCAGAAGTCTCTACCTCACGTAGAGGGAGAAAAAGCCCTTTGTCTCTTTTCACAGAAGGGAAGGAGGATACTCCAAAGTTAGAGGCTCCTTGATTCGTATGTTAGGTGGGAGGAAGATAAGGGAGTCACCATCTGATGCTTTCTCTTTCCATCTAAAATGCCTGGTTATCACATGATAACTGGAGAGGAGGAGGGGGAAGGCTTGATGCTTTGAGTAGAGTGGATAAGGTTTGAAATAACTGTTGTCAACAGACCATCGGCACAGTTGAGGGCCACACTGAGGTTAGCGTTTTAGTTCTTAAATTTATAACTGGACCAACATGGCCTGTTAACAGAACCTTCCCTCATATTGTTTAACTATAAGGACAGAGAAAACAGATGGTCGAGCTATCAAAGGTTGGGATTTAATTAAATGCCACACATACAGCAAGAATTGGCTCAGACAAAACTCAGCTTCCTGACTGAATTCCTCCCCCTCCCACAGACACATCTTTAAAAACCCATTCATAAAAGGCCTTTGAATTGTGCATCAGTGTTTTCTATAATTTTTGAGGACAATAGAGGGTTTGCACTGCAACAATACAGCTGATAAAAAATTGATCAGATGTATATTTCTTAACATGCGTTCTTCTACCATGGTGTTCTGTTGACTGACTTTTCTCCCTCTCCCTTTCTCTACCTTTCTTTTTTCACAGAGGCACTGAATCATCCTTTTTATTTCATGGCTTCCTGTTAAATTCTGCCCTCAGCATGTCACCTTCTGCCAGAAGTAACTTACCAGTATGTTTTCCTAAACAAAGACAGTTCCTTCCCTAAAAGAAATTCAGGTGCCAACAGCTAGGTGGATAGTTTTTTTCATCCATCATAGACTATTGTTTATTTAACTATGTCCCTTGTCTGTGACAATCTGCTCTAAAGATGTCTGTTGTTTTCGAAGACAGCAGAAATATGTTTGTCCTCTCTGCTGTCATCAACTATCAAATGTGTGACCCTGGGAAAGTCATTTCATTGTTCCAGATTAGGAATTGGAAAACTGCAGACTGTGGGACAAATCTTATCTATGGCCTGTTTTTTCTTTTTTAATTTTCATGGGAGTACAGTTGCTTTACACTGTCGTGTTTAACATTGTACAGCAAAGTGAATCAGTCATATGATACATATATCCCCTCTTTTCTGGGTTTCCTTCCCATTTAGGTCAAATCTATGGTTTTTCCAGTAGTCATGTATGGATGTGAGAGTTGGACTGTAAAGAAAGCTGAGCGCTGAAGAATTGATGCTTTTGAACTGTGGTGTTGGAGAAGATTCTTGAGAGTCATTTCGACTACAAGGGGTTCCAACCAGTCCATCCTAAAGGAAATCAGTCCTGAATATTCATTGGAAGGATTGATGCTGAAGCTGAAACTCCAATACTTTGGCCACCTGATGCGAAGAACTGAGTCATTGTAAAAGACCCTGACGCTGGGAAAGATTGAAGGCAGGAGAAGGGGATGACAGAGGATGAGATGGTTGGATGGCATCACCGACTCGATGGACATGAGTTGGAGTAAACTCCGGGAGTTGGTGATGGACAGGGAGGCCTGGCGTGCTGCAGTCCATGGGGTTGCAAAGAGTCAGACACGACTGAGCGACTGAACTAACTAGGTCACCACAGAGCAATAAGTAGAGTTCCTTGTGCTATACAGTAGGTTCTCATTTCACTGCCTGTGTTGCAAATTAAATTTTATTAGAACACACACATACTCTTCATTTACTTACTATTTATGGCTGTTTTTTGTACTATAGCAGTGGAGTAGTTATGACGCTGACACAGGTTGTCTAGTGTACAAAACAAAAAGAAATATTTACTGCTGGGCTTTTTAAAGAAAAATGTTTGCCAACCTCTATTTTAGATTCCAGTTTATGCTTCTGTGAAATGAAGGAATCTGAAAATATGTTCTCTTATTATCTTTTCATTTATAATATTTGAAGATGTAAAAGCTTTAAGTATTAGCTCTTTGCATAAAAGTCACCTCATCTGAGAGGATTTATTTGACTCCTATTGAAAAGTAGAAATTCTGGCCCTCATCATTCTCTATACCTTTAATATGCTTTATTTTTATTAAGATAATCTATTACTCTGGCATAATATATGATATATATATAAAAGCATAAATTTTGTGAAGGAAGGACATTTGTTTTGCTCATTGACTTACCTCAGGGCCTAGAATAATATGGCATATAACAGATGCTTAATAAATGTGAGTCAAGTAAGTGAATAAATGAATGGTTTTTTCTTTCCAGTCTTGTGTGTGTGTATATATATTTGTGTGTGTATATATATATATGTATATATATATATACGTGTATATATATGTGTGTGTGTGTGTGTGTGTATATATATGTAGACATGAAAGGCTTGGGAATAAATGAAAGTGAGTACTTATTATTAAAGCTTTCTTAAATTGTTCAAGGTTCTAGGAGATGGCTATAGATCCAAAGTTTGTGTCTCTCCAAAATTCATATGCTAAAGCCCTAACCCCCAGTGTGTCTATTTTTGGAGACAGGGCTTTTGAGGAGGTGATAAAGGCTAAGTGAAGACATAATGGTGGAGGTCTAATCTGATGGGGAAGTGCTATTATAAGAAGAGAAGGAGGGGGGTTCCCAGGTGGTCCCATGGCTAAGACTCAACGTTCCCAATGCAGGGTGCCCAGGTTCTATCCCTGGTTGAGGAACTAGATCCCACATGCCACAGTTAAGAGTTCACATCCTGCAACTAAGACCCAACACAGCCAAATAAATAAATGAGTAAATATTTTTTTTAAAAAAAAGAAGAAGAAAGAGACACAAACACACTCTTTCTCTGGTATGTGAGGACACAATAAGAAAGTGGTTGTCTACAAGCTAGGAAGAGTCCTCACCAGGAACCAAATGGGCTGGCACTTTGATTCTGGACTTCCCCACCTCCAGAATTGTGAGAAAATTTAGAAAATACCTCAGTCTGTGGTATCGTGTTAGGGCAGCTTGACCTGAATAATGGAGGGATGTTTGCACATGATCTCTGGAAACATGCTTTGGTGACCTCTTCATACTCTTTTTGTTTCTGAGGACAACAACATTCAGGCATATTCTACAGAATTAATAAGCAGTGGGCTGTAGGCATGTGAAAGTGAAAGTCTCTCAGTCATGTCCAATTCTTTGTGACCCCATGGACTGTAGCCCATCAGGCTCATCTGAATCGAGGAATTCTCCAGGCCAGGATATTGGAATGGGTAGCTGTTCCCTTCTCCAGAGGATCTTCCCAACCCAGGCATTGAACCCGGGTCTCCCACATTGCAGGTGGATTCTTTACCAGCTGAGCTACCAGGGAAGCCATATGTATGTGAAAATGATTTGTAAATACTAAAGACATGTCCAGGTTAAGTGAATTAATATAATCACCTCTCTATGCTTAGAAATTAAGTTCAGGGCTCCACACTATGTTCGTGGACATTCCCTCTTCACAATAAGTATATTACCCACAGTTACATATAAAATGAGTGATGGAGTGAGACTTCTTGGTTTGACTCGAGTTAAGTTCTATTTAAGTTGTGGTGTCATCATGGACAAATAATTTATCTCTATTTTCCTCCTTTGTAAATTGAAGAAGACAGTAAAAGTAATTATCTGTGTCAGTCAGAATGGACTTGGCTATGTTGCAATAACAGTCCTCAAAATCTCAATGGTTTAACATGAACTTTCTCTCTCACTCCATTTATATTTCCATTGTAAGGCAGCAAGAAACTGTGCCTCAGTGGTTCTCACTCTAAGATGGAGGGTAAGAGAATACCACTCTCTGAAACACGGTTAATTGGAATAGCACAGCAGAGATCTGGATGAACTGCACATTGGCTCTTATGACACTCATCACTTCTGCTTACCTTTTATTGGCTAAAAGCAAGATACATGCTCATACTTTAAGAGGGGAGAGAAGAGCTTCTTATCACTGCCCGAGAGAACAAGAAATATTTGTGATTAGTTTTAGTGAGTATCATGTTATCTCATAGGGTTTCTGAGAGTATCAATTAAGAAAAAGCTTACAAAACATGAAGTACAGTTCCTCTCTCTCTCTCTCTCTCTCTTCTACACACACACACACACACACACACACACACACACAAGAGCATACAAAATGCTAGCAATTGCTGTTATCCAATATTGAATTACACAGAAAACACTCATACTGTGAAAAATGGCTAACTATTTTTAGCCTTGCAAGGAAACTTGCACCCCAGAAAATAAAAGAGATTAAAGATGGGGTTAGTGAGAGAAAACCTCCTTTCTTTCTCTAACTACCTTTACAATTCTCCAGAAGAGAACTCAATCACCTGGCTGCAACCAATATTTTCATTGTCCTCCCCTCAAATTGCTTTCTTGGAGAACACAATACAAAAGGAATACAATGGAGAGGCATTATTCTGTTGTCTGATTTTGATAAGATGCCTTACCTCTTTTCTCCTAAGTTCAAGATTTTGTTTGTTTCTAGCTACATGGATTTGTTGGGCTATATTAATATTTATATCTCTCTTACATTAACATTATTTACAAATCTTGGCTGACCTGTACATTTAATTCCTATCAGTTTTCTGAAAAAGCAAGTATCAAGTTAAATAGTTATGTGACCACTATTTTTAAATAAAAAAATATAAAACTAGTGGCTTGTATATTGACACAAGACTTAAACCAGTTTGGATCCAGCTCTTGATTTAATTAACTACGTAAACTATTTAGATCAAGTAACTTAATGTCTTCTAAACTAAGATTCTTTACCTGAAGAATTAAGGGAGTTAGTTTAAACTTCACTTACTTCTACCATACCATCTGGGAACACTGGAGATAATCTTTAAACTCTTCTTTAATTTCAAATATTAGCTAATGATGCTGAACCCTTGGCCCATCGTTATACTAGCACATGACATGCAGAAATTCAATTAGATCTCTCAACGTCATATCAAGCCAATTTTCTAGAAGCTTAGTTGATTGGAATGAATTTAATTGCTCAATTGTTTGACTTTTCTTATTCAAGTGAAACCAAATTTCACAATCCTGTGCAATTCACTCATCAATAATTATCAGCAGCATAATTTGAAATATATTCAGTCTGCAATTAAAAAAGAAAATGCTTTGTAAGTAACAAAGTCAAAGGATGAGAATGATTCACCCAAACCATGGAAGCTTGATTAATTGTTTGTTCGAGCCATCCTCATTAGAAATTTAATGATTATAGATTCCAATGACATCTAGTTAATTTCTCAAATCTCTATTTACCACATTACTTTTCAAACAATGACATTAGTCTTTCTTTCTTAACTTTTGAAAATTTTGGTCAAGAGCTTATACAGCTGATTTTTAAGTTAAAAAGGAACCAATTCCAGTAATTTTCTCAAAATGTCTTTTTAGGATTTATTTTTTTATCTTTCACAGAATGACTGACATTTGTAATAAGTCACTTTTAATTCATGGTAATTTTTTCTCCCATTAACCAACTCAAAGATTTATATGTAGAAAGAATAGTTTATCATGATAAACCTCTGCAGGAAGTTTTCTCCCACCATGCCAATTTTCATGAATTTATCTTCTAGAGTCACAAGATGGTATGTGAGACAAGGATTCATAAAACCCAATTAATTTAGTTTGTGTATCAAATACTCTTGGTTGTCTAAGCTAATAGTCATTCAAACCCACCACCCTTCCTTTTTTCTCACTATAAAGGATAAAAATACCAGAGAATCAGTTTAACAACTTTCATGAAGCTGGAAGTGACCATATGACCCATGTTCAAGCAATGAGATTTAAGGGGCTATGTGCCAGAGCCATTCTAAGAATATTTTGCTTTTGTGATAAAAGGGACATGCCAGGCAGTATGAGCTATTACCCCTCTTCCTGTATTGATCATATACTTCACGATGGAGCCGTGACAACTCCATTGGCATCATGATGTCAGAGTATAAAGGCCAAAGGTCAACACACCCAAGATGGTGGAAGAGAAAAAGAGAAACAGTCTCAGCCCTGAGTGACATTGAGGGGCAGCTGTACCAATAATATCTACTATTATCACTTCTGAACATCTTGTGTGAAACCTTCATTTCCTTTGGCCAAAAGCATCTCTTGCCAAGATAGTTGACCTGTTAGCTTGCTTTGATTTCCATGCTTAAAAAGTTTATGACATTCCACTTGCTAAATTTGTAATTCTCTCTATTCTAGGATTTTAACTAAAATGTTTTTATAGTCATTGGAACAAAATGTCCTTATAGATTACTTAGATCTTTGTACCCTCATATAGAAGCTAGGAAGTCCCTCACACATGGTTATTTCACTCCACATTTAACAGGAAAAACATTGCACATCCTTTATCACTAACCCCTTCCAATGACTTTTGGGAACATGAATAATATGGAAGAGGAAGTGGAGAATAGCCTGGAAAAACCTCAGTTGGCTTCTTGCAGTTGCTGTTAAGTCCTAAGCAAATAGTACAAAGTCAGGCAGTGTGAATTTAATAGCATCTCTGGGTATCCTGGGAATCTCCCATAGTGCCTCAATATGGCAGGCAGTTTTTGTTGGTGCCCTTTATGCTTCCACTTATTTTACCTCTGGACATTCCCTTTCTTTTTTTCTCTGAATTTGTTTCTCTCACTTTTTATGAGATATATCCTATATTGGGTTATTAGATCAATAAAATTCGATGGATGAGATGTGAAAAAATCACAATGAATAAAAGTAAGAAGAAAGGAAAAGGGCAACACTTATAGTTCCATCAGCCATGTTTAACATTCAATTTTACAGATAATCTAGTCAGGCATGCATATATCTGATATGATCAACTGAATGGAAAACAGAATCTTCTGGTTTCAAATATATGAATGAGAAAACCTATACAAGAATCTTATATTATTCTGATTTAACTTCCCCTAGGACCTTCTGTAAATTTTTTCTCAGAATAGGGCAATGTGATAATGAAATCTGGGACTATATTGAAAAGAATGACTTGGGTTGGGGATAAGGTGACAACTGTGAGAAAAGTGGGCTTAGAGTTCCTAAGACAACCATCTACTGACAGTTATATTCTGTAAATGTGGAAAAGAACTATAGATGTATGTCCACAATATTTCACTGATGTGGAAGATTTAAACATTTTTAAAAAATCATGTTTTTTTAATAACCTTCTTTCCCAAGTTTGTTTGTGGAACAGTGCTACTTACACCATCAAGGAAATTATATTTTAATATTTTCCCTCAGAGTCAGCAACAGTGATTTTTGTCCTATATTCATTTTTACTTCAACAAGACCTGCCACATTGAGGAAAATAAATATACTTATATATTCTAAATATGCTACACAAAGATAAGTTGGTATTAATAGAAAATTTAATCAGATATACAGATGGGAATGGGTGAGGAAGCTGTAGATGAATATGTGTACATAAAATAAAAATATGTTATGGTGGCATTACAAGAAGTTGGAAGTCTGGGAAGCAAGAATGAGGGTTTGAGTGACATATACTTGACATTTTGTTGCCTTTTGTCATGTTCATATCATTTTCACTGAGATATTAATTTTATAATACAAAGTACCACAATAAACATTATCAGTAACTTACCCTCAGAATTATTGTTCCAGTTTTCTATTCATTTAAAAAAATATTATGTCCCTCATGTTCTCATAACTCTTTCCTTAAAATTGGGGAACATAAATACTAGACATTTTACAATAGGCAGGACAGTCTACAAAACAGTTGGTCACCCAAAATGCCCACAGCACCTCCACTGGGAAAAACTGGTTTCAGTTTAGGGATGGATTTTGTTAGTTTCTCTGCTCACACTGTTTCTGGTGTCTGATGCTATCCTCTTTTACGAACTCTTTTTTAGTTTTGCTGGACCATATCTTTCAGTCATGTTATTTTTCAGGAAAAGACAACATGCACCTAGCATATTTCCCAAATCCTTTTTATGCTTAAGAATCTCTTTTCCCCTACGATTTAATGGGTCTTAGAGTTCAAGGTACAGAAACCTGTTGCCTTCATACTTTTGAAGACATTTTATCATTGCCAACTAGTATCCCCTATTGGAAAAAAAAAAGGTTGATTTCTTCTTTATTTTATAGCTATCCCCCCCTTTTTTATAGGAAGTTATATTTTAGGTTCAGAAACATCTCTAGCATGTATCTAAATGCAGTTCTTATTTTGTTACTTCTTCTGTATTCAGAACCTGTATCCTTGAACTTTTATATTGGTATTAGAACAAATAAAATCATAGAAACATGAAAATGTCTCAATAATGCCAATGCTAGAGTGTTAGGGAAAGGAGTGATCAGGAAAGTAGATAGATAAGACTTAAATGCAGTTATTTTTAATTATTTATTTTAATTGCAAAGAAAATGCAGTTATTTTTTAAGTTTCTTTTAAACCAGTGATACCTAGTCTTTCACCAGGGCTTCCCTGGTGGCTCAGACAGTAAATAATCTGCCTGTGATGTGGGAGAACTGGGTCCAATCCCTGAGTTGGGAAGATTCCCTGCAGAAGGGACTGGCAACCCACTCCAGTATTCTTGCCTGGAAAACTCCATGGACAGTCCAGGGGTCACAAAGAGTTGGATATGACTGAGCGACTAACAAACACACCTAGTCTCTCAAGGGTAAGAATTTCACTCCTCTCAGAATGGGAGTTTCCAAAATCAATGATCTATTTTTTGCAATTTATTTAATTGCCTAAAGATTTAATTGAGAAAATTATCTGACAGAACCTGCAATGCCTTGGTTTCTCATAGAAATGGGCAAATCTGCAAATGAGTCGACTTGCGCAAAAGAATTAATAGACATTTGAAGACTTCTGTAATAACACTTTTAATTCAGTCCAGCTATCTTTACCAAAGCAATTTGAGACAATTTCAGAAATTTTATTCAAATAAATGAAGGTTCAACTGGTTATCATTTGTGTGATAAATCCAATCACCAGGATGGCACCCATTTCTACTTGCTTCTTAACAAGCATATATCACTTTATTAATATTCACCCATTCATGTGTCATATTCTGGGGAGAATGAAACAAATCCTTTCCTCACCATTTTGTAGAAAATTGGATTCAAATCCAAAGGAAAATAAATGATAATCTGGTTTTCATTCATTTTCTATTCACTCAGACGTTTCTTGAGCTCATAGTAAATCCAAGCACTACCATAGTTACTGATGATACAAAGATGAGCAAAGGATTTTTTAGTGTATTAAGACAGGCATATAAAGAAATTATCACAATACAATGTCTACAGAGTTACAGAGTATTTCCAAATTAAACAGAACTTTCCCATAGCAAAATCTGTGCTATGGGGACTTCCCTAGTGGTCCAGTGATTAAGACTTAATGCTCCCAATGCAGAGGACCCGGGTTCAATCCCTGATCCAGGAACTAGAGTCTACATGCCACAAATAAGAGTTCATATATCACATCTGAAGATCCTACATGCCACAACTAAGATCCAGCACAGCCAAATAAACAAATAAATATTTTAAAAAATCTGTAGTATCCCAGTCTATTAGTCTCTCTCTTTGCATCCACCCTTTCTATTTGTCACCATGTTTTTCACAGTGATACTTCTGAGGCTCAAGTCTAATCATGTTCTTGACTGGTAAGTAAGTGAGTAAGTAAGTGAAGTCGCTCAGTCGTGTCCAACTCTTTGTGACCCCCTGGACTGTAGCCCACCAGGCTGGCCTCTGTCCATGGGATTCTCCAGGCAAGAATACTGGAGTGGGTTGCCATTTCCTTCTCCAGGGGATCTTCCCAACCCAGGAATCAAACCCGGGTCTCCTGCATTGCAGGCAGACACTTTAACCTCTGAGCCACCAGGGAAGCCCTCTTGACTGGTAGAAACACTCAAATAACCCTCTCAACCCCAGGAAAAAGGTATGTGAGATTACACATAAGGCCTAGTGTCATTATTTGTTCAATCATATCCCTTTAGTATCTCCACTTCATTCAACACTTAAACCATATCCCAAACCTACGAATTCCCTACAACTCCCCAAACATTAGATTTCTGTGGTCTTAACACACTTCAAATTGCCTAGAATTGGCCAGTTGCACCTCCTCCAAAGGCTCCTTATAACTGTTACCTCCACTTAATAAAGCCCGATGTAAACTGTAAAAAAAGAAGTAACCACCACTTCTTTGTCTCCTGGATACATCTTGTATTCCCACTGTCATATGCTTTATTATAGTATCATGCATTTATTCATTTATATACATGTCTCCTACTAAGCCATAAATTCCTTGAAATCATGGATACAGGCTTATCTTTTTATACACACTACCTATAAATGCACTGAGATATGGCAGATGGTTTTAATAAATTGTCAAATGACTGAATTCTCAACAAGAGTACTATGAGATGCAAATGTGGGTAGAGGGGCTTTCTTTTCTACTCAGTCTGAGGCGGTGGTTTTCAAAGTGTGGTCTCTGGAACTCTAGTAGAAACATCATCTGGCAATGTGTTAGAAGAACAGAGTCTCAGGACTTGCTCAACTCCTGTTCCAAGACCTGTAAAATCAGAAATTCTGGGGGGTGAGGCTCAACATTGTGTTTTTACCAGTCCTTTATGATTTTTATAAAGCTTGAGAACTGCTCTAAGGAAATAGTCCTCCTGTGAGCACGGTGCCTGGTGGCAACTGTATTGCTCCCCACATGAAAAAGATAGAGTAGATGAAAAATAAGAAAATCCTTAACTTTTTAGAAGATTAATTATGGATAAGTTCTAAGAATTGGCCCATAGAAGAGAAGGCAAATTTGCATGAGCATGAAGGTCACAGGACAATTGCATGAAACGTAATGTCAAAAAATAGAATGTGTCAAGCATGAAGTGATAGAAATGGAGCACCGTGTATCAGGAAGCTACAACAGTAATGACCAGAAGATGAAGATAAGTCATCAGGAGACAGAAACTCCAGAATAGAAGAGCATGTGAGCAAGAGCTGGAAGCAAAGGGAGTTGGCAGCAAAGTCTTAATAATTAGAAACAGAAAACTAGAGACTAGGTTACTGCATAAAGACTGTTTAAGTCTTTACCATACCTGGAAGAAGACTGCAGCAGATAAAAAAGAGAAAGTGGTCACACATAAAGGGAAAAGACCACTGAAAGAGAGACTGAAGAATTTCTTGTTACAGGTAAGTTATTAACTTCCTCTGTGAAGAAGGACTGGGAGTCAATGATAGACCCATATCTACCATAATATTTACAACATTCTAGTTGTGTAACACAGCCAAGTTGTCAGGGAATGAATGGGCTTTAGCACTCTACACATTGAGATTCTAATCCTGTCTTCCCTGATTATCATCTGTGTGGCCTGAACTTGAGTATTTTTATTTAAAAAATAGGAATAAAAGGATTTCTCTGATGGTATAGTGGATAAGAATCCACCTGCCAATGCAGGGGACATGGGTTCGATCCCTGGTCTAGGAAGATTTCACATGCCACAGGGCAACTGAGCCTGGGTGCCACAACTCTTCAGCCTGTGCTCCAGAGCCTGCAAGCCACAACTACTGAGCCTGCGTGCTCTAGAGCCTGTGCCCTGCAACAAGAAAAGCCACTGCAATGAGAAGCCTGCGCACCTCTATGAAGAGTAGCTTCCACTTGCCACAACTAGAGAAACCCCGTGCGCAGCAAGGAAGACCCAGAACAGCCATAAATAAAAAGATAAAAAGACTTAAGAATTGGAATAAATATGCACATCACAATAGATTAATTTTAATAATAGATGATAAAATGGTAGCAAAGCATTGTGTGTTCTAGATAAACATGTAAGATAGATAGTCAATACATGATAGTGACTATTACATCTACTTTAAGAATTTGATCAAAAGTTGGTCATAAGGCCATTTTATAATTATCTATGTAAAAATTTCCATAATATGATAGTGATTCTCATTGAAATCCCCTTGTGTCACAGTGCTAATTAGTAACCTTAGCCTACGGTGGCAGTAGTGGGTATATGGGCAAATTCTCCAATACCTGATTCCCCTTCAGCTCTTTCCTACTTACTTTTGGGTTTATATTTATCTCTAAAATAGGAAAAGGAGTACGTCAAGGCTGTATATTGTCACCCTGCTTATTTAACTTACATGCAGAGTACATCATGAGAAACACTGGGCTGGATGAAGCACAAGCTGGAATCAAGATTGCTGGGAGAAATATCAATAACCTCAGATATGCAGATGACACCACCCTTATGGCAGAAAGTGAAGAAGAGCTGAAAAGTCTCTTGATGAAAGTAAAAGATGAGAGTGAAAAAGTTGGCTTAAAGCTTAACATTCAGAAAACTAAGATCATGGCATCTGGTCCCATCACCTCATGGGAAATAAATGGGGAGACAGTGGAAACAGTGTCAGACTTTATTGTTTTGGGCTCCAAAATCACTGCAGATGGTGACTGCTGCCATGAAATTAAAAGACGATTACTCCTTGGAAGGAAAGTTATGACCAAACTAGATAGCATATTAAAAAGCAGAGACATTACTTTGCCAACAAAGGTCCGTCTGGTCAAGGCTATGGTTTTTCCAGTGGTCATGTAGGATGTGAGAGTTGGACTGTGAAGAAAGCTGAGCACCGAAAAATTGATGCTTTTGAACTGTGGTGTTGGAGAAGACTCTTGAGAGTCCCTTGGACTGCGAGGAGATCCAACCAGTCCATGCTGAAGGAGATCAGTCCTGGGTGTTCATTGGAAGGACTGATGTTGAAGCTGAAACTCCAATACTTTGGCCACCTCATGCTCAGAGTTGACTCATTGGAAAAGACCCTGATGCTGGGAGGGATTGGGGGCAGGAGGAGAAGGGGACGACAGAGAATGAGATGGCTGGATGGCATCACCGACTCGATGGGCATGGGTTTGGGTAAACTCCGGGAGCTGGTGATGGACGGGGAGGCTTGGCGTGCTGCGATTCATGGGGTTGCAAAGAGTTGGACACAACTGAGCGGCTGAACTGAACTGAACTGATTCCCACAACAAAAGAATTTACCTGATCGCTACAGTGAAACAATTGATTAGATAACATTGGAGGCAAAATACTTCTGTGGTATCAGGTTATTAATTTGGCCAAAATATATTTCATACATTATAGTGTGGTCTACTCAAAAAGAGAACATGGGACTTCCCTGGTGGCTCAGTGGTTAAGACTCTGCGCTCCCAATGCAGGAAGCGCGGGATCAATCCCTAGTCTAGGGATCCCACATGCCTCATGGCATGGCCCAAAATATAACAACAAAACAGAACATATTTTTTTTTTTTACTAGAACAACACAATAAAGGGCTACACATTGTGTCTTCCATCTTTTATTAAAAACCTTCAAGGAATAAAGTGGGAATGGATTTCCTTTACTTTGCCATATGTTCATATTGATTTGATTAAGCCCCGAGAGATTCTAGTGAAAATCTAATTTGTAGGACTTTAATCATGGTGTGGTGGAAAAAGCACTATGCAGGATTTGAGTATTAACTGCCTGCTTATTAGCTGTGAGATCTTAGGCAAGTCACTTCATCTCTCTGAATGTCAATATTCCTTACCTGTAAAGTGAGGGTGAGGTGACACACCACTCTCTTTCACAGGGTTATTTTGAGATGCAAATGCATGTGAATACACTGTTTAAAATGTGCAAATTTTAGCTATTCTCTATTCTTAGTTGCTCTATTAGGCAGTATTTCTTCATACTTCACCAAAGGTTTCACATAACTCTGCCTGGATCCTGTTTTAACTTGCTAGGACACAGATGTAGATGTATGCTGCTTTTGATTTGTAATCAATTCATGCACAGAATAAACATGATAATCATTACCTTGCTTTGCTCTATAATCAGACATTTTAGTTCCATCGTGTTAGAGAAATAAAAATTCCCTATTCTCTCAAATTGTCTACTGATGAGTAAACTGCTTTCCACCCCCCGCCCCCAAATGCTATGGTGTTTAAAAAATGAATATACTGAGCATAGTGTTTATTATTAATACAAGAGGTATTAATAACAGCCTGTCAAATAAAGGCTGTCTGTTATATGTCAAGTGGTTCTAGAGTACTATGCCTTGTAGGTCAGAAAATAAAGCTAACCTAAAAAGCAGGTGGTGAATCATAATTCAAGGAAAGATGTTAGTTGTAACAGGTTGTTCTTAGAGCTAAGGAAAGTCTTTATCATCTGTCTGAGCATAAGGTGTTCTGGTATTTGGGAAATGGGTAAATAAAGAGTTACTATGTAAGTTGTAGAGGGCTGGCCAATTACAAAAATAGAATATAGGATGTGAGTTAGCATTAAAACTGTATAGAGGCAGCACTGGGTGGAGGAAGACTGGTTTCAAATGTGATCTGCTAAGTCACTTCAGTCATGTCCGACTCTGTGCGACCCCATAGACGGTAGCCCACCAGGCTCCCCCGTCCCTGGGATTCTCCAGCAAGAACACTGGAGTGGATTGCCATTTCCTTCTCCGATGCATGAAAGTGAAAAGTGAAAGTGAAGTCGCTCAGTCATGTCCGACTCTTGGCGACCCCATGGACTGCAGCCTACCAGGCTCCTCCGTCCATGGGATTTTCCAGGCAAGAGTACTGGAGTGGGGTGCCATTGCCTTCTCCGTCAAATGTGATCTAGAGAGGTTCAATTCCTAGCTCTCTGCCTTCCTGCCTAGGGTGTGCATGTGTGTGTGTGCGTGTGCGTGTGTGTGTGTGTGTGTGTGTCAGTTGTTCAGTCATGTCTGACTCTGTGACCCCATGGACTGTAGCCCACCAGGCTCCTCTGTCCATGGAATTCTCTAGGCAAGATTACTGGACCGGATAGCCATTCCTTTCTCCAGGGGATCTTCCCAACTCAGGGATCGAATCCAGGTCTCCTGTATTGGAGGCAGATGCTTTGCTGTCTGAACCACTAGAGAAGCAGAGGATGGAGCAAGTCAATGAAATCCTGAAGCTCTGCTTTCTTATCTATAAAATGGTAATCATTATCTCTACCCTGAGAAATGGTTGCAGAGATACAATGAGAAGTTTTATGTGAAACTATCTTGGTGCCTGACAAAGAAAAGATACTAAAAAAAATCTGTTTCTATGACTTTTCTTATTTTTTTTTCTTTTCCTTTTCTTGCTCTCCTTTTTATCATCTCTTATCTTCCTAGGGTCCATGCCATCGTTTTGGAGGGATTTAGAAGGCATTTTAGGAACTTTTATAGTGACTTCAAGCTAGGTTAGTGAGTTTTGATTTTTACTTTAGTAGTTGTGAAAATGGCTGCATAATAGAGATTTCTAGATATTAAGTTACCTGTATTATTCATCTGCATATATGCATAAAAATAACTGGTGAGTGGTCAGAAAGAGAGGTTAAGAACAAAACCAACCTCAGCTCAGAAAAATGAATGATTCCATGGCTGAGGCTGGGAAAGTATAAGGGTAGACCTGGAATATTTTGTGGTACCAAAAAGTAAATGCTCAAAAGACGATCAAGACCTATTCATAGAACACAGGAACAAGCACAAAGGTGATTAGTTCAGTTCAGTCGCTCAGTTGTGTCCAACTCTTTGTGACCCCATGGACTGCAGCACGCCAGGCTTCCCTGTCCATCACCAACTCCCAGAGTTTAGTCAAACTCATGTCCATTGAGTTGGTGATGCCATCCAACCATCTCATCCTCTGTCATCCCCTTCTCCTCCCACCTTCAATCTTTCCTAGCATCAGGGTCTTTTCCAATGAGTCAGTTCTTTGCATCAGGTGGCCAAAGTAGTGGAGTTTCAGCTTCAGCATCAGTCCAACACCACAGTTCAAAAGCACTGAGACAATTACCATATTGTTAATAAGGTCTATTGATTAGACAATAGTATTGTATCAATATTAGTTTCCTGATTTTGGTAGTCATAATGTAATTATATAGAAGAGGGTCCTTGTCATTTTGGAAATAAACCCTAAAGTATTTAGCAACTGCCTTAGTATGTTCAGGCATCTCTGATAAAAATATTATAACAAAAGAGGTTTATTTCTTACAGTTTTAGAGGCTGGGAATTCCAAGGCCAAGGCATTAGCCAATTTGGTGTCTGGTGAGACACACTGGGCATTAGTATTTAATATATGAATTTGGGAGGGGACACAAACATTCACTCTATAGCAGAGATAAGGGTGTATCATGCCTGAAACTTACTATTAATTGATGCACAGGAAAAATGATCAATCCATCAATCTACTACCTATTGAGAGGGGGAAGAGAATGATGAAGTAAACATAATAAAATATTACCACTGGGGAACCTAGATAAGGATATATGGGAATTAATGTTTCTTTAAGAGTAAAATTATTTCAAAACAAAATTTAAAAGTTAAAAAAATTAAGAAAAACCACCTTGAAAATGGACAGATTTTTTGACCCAAGCCTTGGCTTCACTGATTAGCAATGTGCCAGTGAGCTCCACACTCAAGTTTTCTGATGTGTAAATGGAGGAAATGATAATATTTGTCTCCTGGGTTATTACAATAATTAAACAAAATAAATCATATTAGGTGCTTAGCACTGTGTGTGAAATGTATTAAGTACTCGATGAATTGCGGCTACTGTTGTGATTGTTATATTACAGACCTAAAACAAATTTAGCACATCATTTCTCTTTTAGACCTTTCTTTGGTTCTCTTCCATGTGCTCATGGAGCCTTATACCTAACCTCATTTTGCTACCAGTTAATACTTTGTTATAATTATTTGTTTGCCTGTCTGTCTTTCTCACTATACAGGTAGCTCCTTGAGGATGGCAAACCTGTTTTGTCATCTGTATAGTTCTAGTGCCTAGCATCCAACAAGATGCCTTTACTCTGAGGAATCTTACAAAAGGCAACATACTAGCATATAGGAGCTTTATGAGTATGGTTGAGTAAATGACAGTGGTGGGGGTTGGTTTGCACAGGGAGAGCACGGAAAGAAGTGTTATAAACCAAAATGTATAAGCTGTTGATTTATTTGCACCAAGCAAATGTTTCTTACGTTCTGTAAGGCTCCATACATCACCTGTAATTGTGATTGAATTTGAGACTCTCAGTTCATTAGGATAACCAATCACAGATGATTAACTTTGGTTTGCAAAAGAGGGGAAAAAAGGAAGCAAATGAATGGATGCATTGAGAGTATTGTCCTTTGAAATTTGGCAGCTTGGACTTAGAAAATTATTCACCAAGACTGTTCAAGCCATCATGATCAGTTATAATTCAAGACAAACGAGAACAAAGACTGCTTACCTACTACCCATGAGAAATTCCAATTCCTTAGGTTCTTTTTAGCTCAACATACAAAAAATTTGTGCCAGGTTATAGAGTGGTTTTGTAAAGGAGACAGATGGGTCCATTACAAAATCATTTATTTAGAATTTTGCCTTGATTCTGCCAAGGTACCCATTTCCACACTAATATTACTGTGGTTCTTTAATTTGCCTTTCTTTTTTCTTTAATTATTGTGTTTTGCTTTTCTCCTAGGTCCAGTAAAGTATCACATGGTGATGGAATTGAAAAGGATTTCTTTTTCCCAACAGATCGATTTTCAGGGATGACTTTTCTTCTTCCTTAGATTACTCAAAAGATTCTCAATATTTGCTCAAGAGTTAAACTGCGCTTCAAAAGCCCTTTTTCATTCTGAGACATAGGCACTGAAAACATTTCCCGTAATAATTATTCTACAGTCTTTGGAAGGAATTTGTCATTCAATTTGAAGGCAGACTAAAAATGGTCAAATGTTTGTGCATCTAAATATGATAAATGCCCCTACAAATAAATATTAGCTTCATTTTTACTTGACATATTTGCTGAGCTGCTTGAAATTGTTTTTCCTCTCTTTCCAAAACATACAAAAGGCCTTTAAGGGAGCTATTTCTAAGGATTAACATTTAATGCCAGATACCAGAGATCTTTGAGTGTGTTTGTATTTGTTATCTGTGTTTGCTGTGTGTTTCTTCTTATATGTGCACAACACAGTAGAGGAATATAGCTAGAAAAGAAGGTGTGGTTGCATATTATTTTAATAAGTATAAAGTCAGAAGATGAAAATATGACTGAAGAATATTAAGGAAAAGAGAAAACTAAAATTCTTTAAAATGAACAGAAACCGGCAAAAAGAATGACAGAAATTATGCATAAATCTTTAAGACAAAGGAAATCTTCTAGTATTTGTTTGGTTGGCTATTAGAGAGACATGGAAATAGCCAGTTACTAGTTTAAGATCATTAATGAACTAACTAATAAGTATTTTATTTCTAGGGATTAAAACAATTATTACTTTGACTGTATCCTTGCAGCTAGTGTGAAATATACTCTAAGGAATCTTAAAAAAGATAAGCAAATAACATTAAACACAAGTTTGTCTTAGGGTATTTTTAGCTATCATGCTGCTGCTGCTAAGTCGCTTCAGTCGTGTCTGACTCTGTGTGACCGACCCCACAGATGGCAGCCCGCCAGGCTCCCCCGTCCCTGGGATTCTCCAGGCAAGAACACTGGAGTGGGTTGCCATTTCCTTCTCCGATGCATGAAAGTGAAAAGTGAAAGTGAAGTCGCTCAGTCGTGTCTGACTCTTCACGACCCCATGGACTGCAGCCTACCAGGCTCCTCCGTCCATGGGATTTTCCAGGCAAGAGTACTGGAGTGGGGTGCCATTGCCTTCTCCTTTAGCTATCATATGTGTCTGCTATCTTTTAAATGAATATTTTGAATAAAAGGATAAAATAAAAAGCCCCAAATAATTTCCCTGTTGGATATGAGTAACTACCCACATACCTTCTGAAAAAAACAAGTAAATGAAATAACCATTAAGAAATACTGAGTTTAAGTAAATGCTGAAGAGGGTGTAAAGGAACACTTTTGCATTCTTAGTAGGAATGTAAATTGATATAGCTACTATGAAGAACAGTATGGAGGCGCCTTAAAAAACTAAAAATAGAACTACCATATGACCCAGCAATCCCACTACTGGGCATATACTCTGAGAAAATCATAATTTAAAAAGACACACATACCCCAATGTTCACTGCGGCATTACTTATGATAGCCAGGACATGGAAGCAACGTAGATGGCCCTTGACAAATGAATAGATAAAGAAGATGTGGGACATATATACAATGGAATATTCAGTTCAGCTCAGTTCATTTGCTCAGTCATGTTCGACTCTTTGCGACCCCATGAACCGCAGCATGCCAGGCCTCCCTGTCCTTCCCCAACTCCTGGAGTTTACCCAAACTCATGTCCATTGAGTTGGTGATGTCATCCAACCATCTCATCCTCTGTCCTCCTCTTCTCCTCTCACCTTCAATATTTCCAAACATCAAGTTCTTTCCAAATGAGTCAATTCCTTGCATCAGGTGGCCAAAGTATGGAGTTTCAGCTTCAGCATCAGTCCTTCCAATGAACACTCAGGACTGATCTCCTTTAGGATGGACTGGCTGGATTTCCTTGCTGTCCAAGGGACTCTCAAGAATCTTCTCCAGCACCACAGTTCAAAAGCATCAATTCTTCGGCACTCAGCTTTCTTAATAGTCCAGCTCTCACATCCATACATGACTACTGGAAAAAGCATAGCCTTGACTAGACAGACCTTTGTTGGCAAAGTAATGTCTCTGCTTCTTAATATGCTGTCTAGGTTGGTCATAACTTTCTTTCCAAGGAGTAAGCATCTTTTAATTTCATGGCTGCAGTCACTATCTGCAGTGATTTTGGAGCCCCCAAAATAAAGTCTGCAACTAAAAGGAATGAAATTGGGTCATTTGTAGTAATGTAGGCAGACCTAGAGTCTGTCATACAGAGTGAGGTAAGTCAGAAAGAGAAAAACAAATACCAACATATATTAACGCATACATATGTGTGTGTATATATATGTGTGTGTGTGTATGTGTGTGTGTGTGTGTGTGTGTGTGTATGATATCCAGAAAAATGGTCTGATGAACCTACTTGCAGGGCAGGAATACAGATGCAGACATAGCAAATGGACTTGTGGACACAGGGAGGGGAAGGAGAGTGTGGGATGAATTGAGAGAATAGCACTGACATATATACACTATCATGTGTAAAATGGACAGCTAGTGGGATGCTGCTGCATGGCACAGGCAGCTCAGCCTGGTGTTCTGTGATGACCTAGAAATGTGAGATGAGGGTTTTGGAGGCACGATCAAAATGGAGAGGATATATATGTACATGTAGCTGATTCACTGTTATACAGAAAAAAATTCCTCCAACACTGTAAAACAATTATACTCCAATAAAGAATGAAGTAGAGTTTAGGAATTAAAGTGTCTGAACAACATGGTTTCATTCACAATTCAGTTGTGTTCCCAAGACCACAGTATGAGCTCAAAAGGCATCACGCTCCCTGAACTGTCTTACATCTAGATGTAGGATGAAAGTATAGATTCTCCATCAGATAGTGGACTTGAGGGCTTGTGGGGAGCTTCAGCCGGCTCTCTACCCCTGGAGTATTTTATCATCATGTTGGTTAAGATCTACTAGGAGAATCAAAACAACATTCTTTTGCAAAGTAATTACTACTTACACTATATGGTCTTTTCAGGTCGGACAGAAGTCTGAATTTCTGGCTAGCTGCATGTAGACCTTAGTATATTTGAAAGTTGAATTGAGGAAGCAATGAGTAACTCTACACAAAGACCATTCTGTAATCCTTGGAAGCCTAAGATCATCCTCAATGACTGTTATTTTGAGAAATTTATGGGAACTGAAGCAGGATCTATGTAAAGGGTCAGCTTGTTAAGATTTTAAAAATCTATAAATAAACTCAAAGAGCTTCTGAGAATCAAGACATCCTCCCTGAGTGGTCTTATCTTCATTTTGCATAGTGGACTATTTTCCTGGGCAATAATGCCTACTAGATAATCTATTGTTTTCTCCATACAAGGGAATTTCTTAGCTCAGAATTTAGCTTGAACATCATATATACAAACACAAGATTAGGACATAGAAATGCAAAGTCACTTTAAGGCACGGAGTAGAGTTTCTTGATCAGAAAAATACAGTTTCAAAGGAAAGAGGAAATAGATTTGAAAAGAGGCTATCAATTGAAGAGGCCATTCATTAATTCATTTTAAGCAGTGCTGAGATTGTCTTTGAGCCTCAGGATATGCTAGTCAGGCACTGGGAATACAAGGAGAAAAAGGAGTGTGTGAGAAGCTAGTGTTATTCAAGCTTTTCCAAATGCTAAACAACAGAGCCTTGCCCATCTGGCAGGAATATCCCTGTTATGGGCCATCTGAGACTGCTGCAGGAAATTTTTGAATCGCTTCTTCTCTCCTTGCTCTGATTCTTTACTCACAAAGAAGCCTGATAATAGTAATTTGCTTTTTTATGTAATATGGCAACAAGGAGAAACAGCCAAGTAGCTACTGAGGTTGGGCTGGGAAGTGATATTTCATACTGCAACCTAATAGACTGGCATTGCAGTTTACAGACCCCAGGCTTATGTAGGATCACTCTGAGCAAGTCTCACCAAATGATCTACTTGAACACTTTTACTTATGCAGTTTCTGCATCTTCAAGGCTGAGGACCACAACCTAAAGTTGCCCCTGGTTTATTGATACCTTTCTTCATGTGTTCTTCTGCACACAACACTAGCTCTTTTCTAAGGTTTCTTTATCATCTTTATCCTTGTTTCTTCTTGGTGAAACATAATGAAAGACAATGGGTTTTCTGCCATCTTTTTTTTTTTTCTGGTATGATATTGTAACTAAGTAAGCTTATTTCTGCCTTGGAGTTGTTGTATTTGTTATTTCCCCTGGGATGTTCTTGGTGTCTTCTTCTGATTCATGTCTCAGCCCAAGTGCCACTTCTTAGAAAGACCTTTCAAGGCCATCCCATCTAAGGTACCTCAGCCATCACTCTCTTTTTGCAAATAGTGTTATTTATTTATTGGTTGTGTTGGCTCTTCATTGCATGGGCTTTTCTCTCGTTGTGGCGAGCAGGGGTTCCTCTTTAGTTGCAGTGCGTAGGCTTCTCAACTGTGCTGCTTCTCTGGTTGCAGAGCACAGGCTAGAGGGCATGTGGGCTCAGTAGTTGTGGCTCAAGGGCGTAGTTGCTCTGCAGCATGTGGTATCCTCCCGGACCAGGGGTAGAACCCATGTCTCAAACATTAGCAGGTGGATTCTTACCACTTAGCCACCAGGGAAGTCCCATCATCACTCTTCATTGTATTCATCTTATTTATACTTTTTATGAACTTATTTTGTGTCTCCTCCCACTACAATGTAAGCTCCCCCCAATGTAAGGGGCAGGGGTCTTGTTTGTTTTGACCGCCATTCACTCCTCAAGACCTAGAATAACACAGGAGCTTAGTAAACATTTGTTTCTATGAATGAATGAGTGAGTGAATTAATGAATGAACAAACATAGCTCACAGATTTGGGTTGGAATCTGACATCCTGAAGCAAGGTACTTGAGGGTAACTTAACTTTTCTGAACCTATCTTCCCATCTGTAAAATGAGGATAATATCTCCTTTCAGAGAGGATTAAATGAGATGATTTATGTGTGTGTGCAACAAGGTACTTGTCAATAAATATTTTTGATTTCTTTTCTAGTTCCTTTTAGTACACTTTTGTAAAACAAAGCAAAGAAAGTTGTTTTCAAATTCATCTAATTAGTAACTAACAACATTATTTTGCATTTTTTCCCCTGCACACTTTAAATATCTGGGCTGTAGTCTCACATATCTTGATTTATAATTCCTTTTCTGTTCTAATACAGTATTCTCACTTCAACGGAAGTGAGCCTAGAACAGTGACTTTTTTTTTAATCACTGATTCATTTTTTTGGCTCTTCATCCCAAGGAAGATACAACAGTGCAACTTTCTTTCCTCAAATATTTACTGTACTAATATAAAAAGCTATAATATACTAAGTACAAGCTTAATGCTTGGCAATGTGCTAAACATTTTACATATATGATTTTATTTAATTCTATCTGGCAAATATTGTAACATTCATAATGTTTAGGTGAGGATTATAATCATTGGAGATGTTAAGATTAAGATACAAAAGGATGTGCCGATGGCCACACAGTTAGTGAGCAGAAAAGAAAGGAGTTGAAGCCAACCTTCTGACTCCAGAGTCTTTTATCTTCATGACTGGACTATATTGCCTTCTCTGGCACCTACTGGGTCTTCGAGATCCAAAAATCAATAAGACCGAATCTTTGTCCTTGAGATGCAAGGAGTTCACAGTTGGAGGTGGAAATGAACGTAAGCAATTAACACATATATGATGAGTATGAGGATGAATGACTCTGTATATGGAAGTCTTGGCAAAGTTTAAAGAGTACTAGAAACTTTCATATAGAAAATGGATGAGGGGAGCGGGGATTTCAAAATCACTCAACCATTAGGTGCCAAGCTTAGAGGCATGGGATAGCACAGTGTGCTGAGAAAAGACTGAACCTCATAGAAGCTGAAACCCAGAGTCAATCTGTAGGATTTGGGGAGGAAAATGGGGGCAAAATGCAGGAAAAGAGACATGGATCTGAGAATCAAGTTTTGAGGTAGACTGTCAAGGAGTCTGGACTCGAGCCAGTTTTAATTCAGAGAATATCATTAGATCTGCATTTCAGAAAGATCACTCTAATTCTGGCCTCTCTCATATGCACTTGAGTGGTAAGAGCAAAGCTTTATTTATAATGTCATCACTATTCAAAATGCAAATACAGCCCCTTTCCAAATGTGTGTTTCATCATTGTTTTCAGATTCTACTGACCCAAATCAACCCACTTTCCTCTTTTTCTTTTTCTGGATTCCCCTTAAAATCAGATGATTATTCAATAGGAAAGAAAAAAAAAACCAACTCGTCTCTAACATTCAAAAAACAGTAGTGTTTCTTTGAACAACTCTTCTATTTAAATCTGTAATTGTACTCATATATATGTGTGTGTGTGTGTATATATATATATATATATATATATATATATATATATAAAATTGGAAGTGTCCCTCCTTTATCCCTATGCCCTCCTACCTTAGCTACCTTTAGGTAAGTTGAGGCTTTGAGTATTTCTTTAGCAATAACTTCTGAAAAGACTTTCTCCTTATTTAAAAAGAACTCCCCTCTCCTCATCCCCCTAAATTTACCCCAAATTAGTTTTAAATTTTTTCTTAATTGGGTCTATACAATAGGTTGAACACATGATGGTCTGAACCCTTCTGGTTTTTGGCATGCCATGGATATAGACCTGACAGGCACTCCATGTCCTTGATTAGGTGGTTGCTAACCACCAAAGGAGGACATTCCAATTGGAATTGCTCCCCAATGACACTGAGATTTGTGCTCAGGAAGAAACTTATTTTTTGCCTCCCTCTGTCCCTTCAGTGATCACTTCCAAGTTATTTTCCAATTCTTGTTGCTGTCTGCTACCTATACTAAATGAATACTAATAGCATTTATAAAAACCTTTGTACCCATCTAAGCTGGTAGCCTATTCAGGTCATTTTCTTTAGAAACATTTTCCTCTTTCAGTCTTATGTTTTGCCCTCATTATTCTGTCCTTGTCTCTTTTCAAAATGTACTATCTTTTTTTGGCATGTTCAAAAGCAAGGAAGTCTCTTTATTAGTTAGATGTGGTCATTATAGGTATGGACGGATCCACTGGCATTAAGGTAATCATCAAGGATCTGGAGAAACACCTGACAAATGAACAGCTTCTTTGCTTTGGGACAAAAACAAAACTACACAAATCCCACCAACTTAAATGCTCTGAGACAAGACTAGACATATTTTCCCTTGAGAAAACTCTTGATCAGTCTCCAAGATGCCCCAGGCAATCAGGGCAGCAATGGAGAAACAGACAGAGAGAACAGACTTATGGACATGGGGAGAGGGGAGGGGAGGGTGAGATGTATGGAGAGAGTAACATGGAAACTTACATTACCACGTGTAAAATAGGTAGCCAATGGGAATTTTCTGTGTGACTGAAGGAACTCAAACAGGGGCTCTGTGACAACCTAGAGGGGTGGGATGGGGTGGGAGATGGGAGGGGGTTCAAGAGGGAGGGGACATATGTATACTTATGGCTGATTCATGCTGAGGTTTGACAGAAAACAACAAAATTCTGTAAAGCGATTTTCCTTCAATTAAACAATAAATTAATTAAAAAAAAAGATTCTCTAGGTAAACTTTTATATTACAAGTCACTGCAGGACCTGAAATCAACCACCTGGTACTTGTCACAAACTTTATCCAATAATACTTTTTATGTAAATGATCCTGCAAAAGTTCACATCTTACTGAAGGATGCACCATTGGGGATTACTATCTCTGGTGTAGAAGGGGAATAGGGCAACAGGTTGCCTGTGCACTGTCATCGTTGGGACTCATGCCAAGTACATTCTAGAAAGCCTCAACTGTTGATTGATGGCAAGTACATCAGCTTGTTTAAAATACCATGGGGTTCTCTAGGCATTTCATTTCCTAATTGTGAACAATTATTTGCATTTAATTTAGATCTCGTCTTGCTGCCTGCAAGTCAGATGGCAACACCACCAGAGCCAGAGGAAGTAATTACATAATCTCAAATATCTTTCCATCAATTAATTTATTTGGATGAGTTTAAATGGTAACATAAGGAAGTACTTGATAGCATTAGCTATGAGCAGGCAAGAGAGGTGGTGATCGTAAAATGTAAAATGAGTCATCTACATTCTCCAGCTCAGCTATATTATGGTTAGCTCATGCTTATTAAAGCAACACTGCAATCTTAAATTCACTTTTCAGTGAAGATTAATGGAAGTTCTAGTAGGGTTTGGGGATATATTAAACATTTTTTTCTGATAATTTACCAATGTTCTTATGCAGTTTATCTAATTATAATCAGAAAGTCATGAGTTAAGGATAATAATAACCCCTTTGAAAGTTGTTCTCAGTCTAAAATAAGATTATATATGAAAAATTACTTCAGTTACTGGACAATGGCTGCAATTTCTTAATGCATGAAAGTCATTGTTTTTGTTACTATTAACGTCAATTTATTTTGAGAAAATAGAAGGCAGCAACTTAATGAGATAAAATATCTCAGTAACAAAATCCTTTTACTAGAAATGAGTCAGAAAAGAGGAAAGAGTTACTCCCTCTCATTCTTTCAAATGGTGAGAGGAAGAACAGAGGCTCACATGACTAATCTTGGTTTTGGTAAGTTATCACACATTTCATGTAATAGTGGTTCTCATACTTCTGGTATCTGTAGTCTGTTTTGTTGAGACAAAAGACCATACAGACATCTAGTCGACCTCCTCCCAGATGCCAATCCCAAATAAACGAACCTTGGAAGTTGGAGTTTAGAAAGAACAGGAGTGGATAAGAAAGGAAGAACACTGGTGTCTTGTGTACCAACAATGTACTTGGAGTTGAGCTAGACGCTTGACATAAATCCATGTGCAGATTTTAGAATTCATCTCAATAGCTATGGAGTACATCATCTCTTCTTCTTAGTCAGCTATGTTACCAACTTTCGCATTTGTTCACTAACACGGGTAAGGAGGACAGGAACGGTGTTGGGAATAAGGTCAGAGTGATAAACGGTGGTAAAGACAGACTAGCAGCAGAGATATTCTCAGAGGCTTCTTGCCCAGCCTCTTTCCCCTTTCACTCACTGCCTGCTGGTGGCACTCCAACAGTTACCCTGAGATGATGGGAATAAACTGCGTTGCTTATGAGCACCGAGTGAGAGGCTCTCCAGACCTTCCCAGCTGTGCTGGTGCGTTGACAGTCACAAAGTAATTCAGATTAAAGGGACTTTCTTCCTTCTCTTCTCCTTCTGTTGTCAGGAATCATCATCCTGATACCACAGGCATGTTATTTCATCTGCTTTTCAAAAAGAAAACCTTTCTAGCTTACTGAGGATTATGAGGCAACCATATTAATTCCATCCTTCTTAAGTGGTTTATCTGTATCGCTATGGAATGTGAGTGGGGGCGAATTCTTCCATGTATATCCACTTGCTTACAGTGGCCAAGAATTGAGAAGGCGCACAAAATGGATGCATCTGTGTGTGTTTGTGTAAGAGGCAGCATCGCTACGTGCATCCCCCAACAAGGACAAAATGAACGTTTTGTTTCGAATTATTTTTTAACTTTTAATTGAAGTTTGGGTTGATTTACAATGTTGTGTGGTTTTGAATTATTAAACCATTAACTTTCCCTCTGGTAAGAAAAACATTTATAGATTGACTATCTTTCCTTAAGCCCTTTTTAATCCAGAATGTTCTTAAGCCTAATGACATTTCTCCATGGAAACTGTAAACAGTTAAGCATGCTCCTCTTTAAAAACTCTTCTTCCTTTATGCCTTCCTCCCATTGTAGATGCATTTTTTTCTCCTCTGCCTCTATTTCTAATTTTTCTGACCTCTCTCCTATTCCATTTCACCTCTCTTATTTTCACTGCATTGTATTGTCTTTAAAGACTGCTTATTTTCCATACAGAATATAGTCCTAGCTTCCTTTAATTCATGAAAATAAGTTTTGATAAACAAAAATGTCTACACGCAGATGGCATCATGAAACCAGTTTGCTTTTAAACTAAAAAGGGAAACCCTTATCATATTTAGAAGTGCAAATGATGAGCTTCAGAATTTCTGGGGGCTTATTTGAGCCTCTCCATCAATGTCTAATAAATATGTCATTTGCAAATTCTATTAAGTGACAATCACACATCAAGCCCTACATGCAATCTGGAATACCTAAACAGCCACGATGCCTTGACACATATTTTCAGGCATTTAAATCCCCACCTGTAAAGTAGTGGTAATGGGCTTTCAAAATCACAGAGACCCGAGCAACTCAACTATCTTTGGCTTGCCAACAACTCTGATTGATTCCAAGAGTTGTTTAATGCACCTCACAGAGTCTGTTCTCAGAATTCCCCCCCTTTTTCAAGTTTGCTTTCTTGGCAGTGACAATAATGCAGTATCTACAGGCAAATAGCCACTATGAGGGTGTTTCCCATTTCATGCTGCCTCTGTCAGTCCCCTCTCTGTGGCAGAGTAAGATTTATAAAAATGTGGAGAATGTGGCAGGGAAGCACTGGAATTGTTCCAATCACTGGCTCTAGTTAGAATTAATTTCCACTAAAGTGACTTGTTCCTGGAAGCTGGAAAGTTGAGTCACGCATCACAGTTCATAGAATATCTGTTCATAGGAAATCTGGAGAAAGAAGAACTTGAGTTCAAGTCATGTCACTTGCTCTAGAATTGTATTAATAGTTCAGTTTCTTGTTATTGATAGACTTCAAATTCCTCACACAGAGATGGTGATGATTAAACAGTACCACTTTCATAGCATCACTATGAACAACTCAGTCAATAGGCCGTAAACATTACTTGGCACATTGCCAGCTAAGTAGTAAGGGCTCAATTTATGATAGTTGCTATTCTTTCTACAGAGTTTTACCTCATACTCTCTTTCAACCTCCATCCCCCTAAACTGCTGGTCATCTGTGAAAATACAATTAAGTAAAAACAGGAAAAAAAGAAACTTCAAAGTCACATCATCCAGTTCCTGACACTGCCTTCTATGACATTTACTGATGATGGCAATGATCAGAATAGGTGAGGTTATTCTGCTTTGATAAAAAAAAGGAAGAAAACAAAACTCTAGAATCTAGGTGACTTTCTAGAAAAAAGGTTTATTTCTCAGCCCAGAGTCAGTTGGGCAACTGATCTCTGGCTAGTTTAACTCTGGGATCCAGGCTCCTTTCATCTTACAGCCATCTCTGAGGATTTTCACAGACAATTACATATGGGGAGGCCTTGGGGAGGGATACAGCTCATCTGTCATCTTTTACTTGTCAGAATCAGTCACATGGTACTCAAATAACACCGATGGATAGGCATGTGGGGTACCTATGCTACTGTGATGATCATAGTGAGGAGCGAATGATGGAATGCTAAGGAATTTTTGTTATTGCTATGTTAAGATTATGCAAACACTGGGCTGCTTTCTTATCAGACACTTAGGAACTTATGTCAGAGATTCAAGTGTTTGGACTTGAGTGCTTCAGAACTGCAGGATGAACACCTTTGCTCATTCTTCTTTACTTATGGATAATAAATGCTTTTAAATCAGTTTCAGATTTTCTTTCTTGCTTTGACCCTTTGCTGGTTCATATTCAGTGAAAACTTCTGAGACAAGTGAACATGCAGCATTTGTTTTCCATTAACTTAATTAATTGGAATAAGAGCTGTATAAAAGGGGAAGGCGAGAACTACAACTACACATTAACATGGATACACCTCAAAAACATACATTTGAAAAAAAAATTAAAAACATACCTTTGAGCAGAACTAACTGGCCAAAATACATAAATAAACAAATAAAATCCCATCCTGTATGTTTCCATGCTCACAACTTGGCAAAATAAATGGTACATTGTTTCAGGAAGTGTATGTAAGCTGAAAAATGACACAGATAAGTAAACAAATGAAAAATTCAAATTTTGGCACAACAGTTACCTTTGGGATAGAGGGAAGGAGGCAATTCAGGAAGACACACTTACAGGAGACTTTAAAGGCTCTAGTTATGTTAAATTTTTGTAGTTGGGTGGCAAATGAGTGCACAAATATTCATTCTGTTATCAGTCTTTAAACCGATATATTTATATATTATTTTCTAGACATATTTAACACAAATAATGAAGAAGGAAAATGAGATCTGAAAGAAAAGCAAAGAATTTATCCCTTGGTACTTTTTTTTAAACAAATTATTTTGCAAATTTATATTCCAATGCAAAGTTCTTAGATATACCATTTACCTAAAGTTTCAAGATCATGCGTGAGTTTGGGATAGTTAATTCAATATCCGCTGCCTCGTTTCAAATTCAAGACAAGGTTAGTGGACAAATTCAATACAAGGTAGCACTACAAGTTTATTTTGTATGATCTGAATTCCACAGTGTTCCATTTACCTTTTGCCCTGTCACAAATCACCTCCAAACCTAGTGCCTTAAAAACACTGCATTATCTCTGATGTTTTCTGTGGATCAGGATCTCTCATGTAGTTGCAATCTAAGGATATCTAGAGGGACTTCCCTGGTGGTCCAGTGGCTAAGACTCTGAGCTCCCAATGCAGGGGCCCCGGTTTGATCTCTGGTCAGGGAACTAGATCCCACATGCTGCAACTAAGAGTTCACAGGGTGCAACCAAAGATCCTGCGTGTCACCATGAAGATCAACGATCCTGCATGCTGCAGTGAAGACCCAGCAAGGCTAGACAGCTAATCAATCAATCAATTAATCAATCTATAAATAATGATATCTACAGCTGGAGCATCTGGGAGCTGGCTGGGCATCTCTCCTTCTAAGTAGTTCCTGGGCTTCTCCATATGATCTCCTTACACATGCAAGTTTGGGCTTACTCGCAGCATGGCAGAAAGTCAGAGTGCTTACACAGTAACTAGGCTCCAGTGTGGACTTTCCACTGAGCGATGTTGCAGCAAAATGGCTTATGTCTTCAGCTGGGAAGTTCAGCAGTGCCTCTTCTAGTGTATTCTATGGGTGAGAGGTGGATCACAGGCCCTTCACCTTTCCAAGGGAGAGAAATTAGACTCCATCTCCTGATGGAAGAGTGGCATGTGGATAGGAGGCATTGCTGCAACTCCTTTGGAAAAAGATAGTCTGCCACACATGGGTAATTGGGATGATGACTGTATAATTTATCATTCAAAATGGTACTAAATTTTAAGACTAAGAGGAGATATTATTAGTAATTACACAGAAATAACAGGTGCAAATCTAGATGGTACTGGGCATACCATGACATATGGTCATTCTGATAACTAAGCTTAAGACTTGAATCGGGCATTTCTTACCTAAAGATATGATTTAAAACTTATCACCTTTGGGAGGTACCTCATCAAAATTCAGTGCCTTTATCTCACAGAGACAAAATGCACAGACATCAGAAGATTTTTCAAAAAAGAGTAATCAGAATGGAAAAATGCTTTGTAATTGCTCTGTGTTCTCTCTCTCATTTTATCACGGCTAGGTCACCCTTCCCTCCCACAGAGAGTCAAATATTTAAAACTGCAAGTTGAGAATATTATCAGTGACACACACAACAGAAATTTCAATGTCTCTGAACAACAGGCCCTTTAAGTTCTATGCAGATATTCTTCTTGCTATTAATCATCCTACTCTTGCTAGGGTTTTAACCCAGTGTTTCCCATATTGTATCTCAGGGAACACGACTGCTGCTAGATAGCTGACACAAAATATTTTCCATGGTGAAAGCATCTTGAAGTCCCCGAAAATTATACCCCTTCTCATAGGATCCACAAGTCATAGTATTAAAGGTTCTAAGAAGCCCCACAAGAAGAAACTTGTTAAACTTTGTTCCTAGTCTAATTGAGCATTTCCAGGATTCATTTGACTGTGCAGTTTTTCTTCCCTTGAACACCATCAATTAACACTTGCACAATTAGTATTCTGTGAAATTCTTTGCAGAACGCTGCTGCTTTCACCTAAGCCAGAACATGAGTCTTTTCAACATTTATCAAGAAACCTGGAATGATCAAATACAATTAAATCAACCATTTTAAATACAGAAGAACTGAGAAGGAGGGCTTTGAACTCTTTTTACTAACACATTGATTAAATGTTTAAAAAAGTTTGTTGCTTCCAAGTGTAAGGGCTTAGATTAATAAATTTGCCCTGGGCTAATTTTTAATGAACAAGTTCATCAAATAAAACCTATTGTTCTAAAAGAGGTGCTTATTAACACCAAGTACTGATGAGGACACAGATGAATGTTATTCATATTCTATTGATATGTTGCCATGTGGAAAGTGGAGCACAAGTTTAAGGACAGCTGTACACTCTGCATTTTTCTGTACATTTTAAGATTTACCAAGATAAAAAATTGCCAACATCCATTGGATCATAGAAAAAGCAAGAGAATTACAGAAAAACATCTACTTCCACTTCATTGACTATGCTGAAGCCTTTGACTGTGTGGATCACAACAAACTGTGGAAAATTCTTCAAGAGATGGTAATACCAGACCACTTTACCTACCTCCTAAGAAGCCTGTATGCAGGTCAAGAAGCAGGTCAAGAAGCTAGAACTGGACATGGAACAATAGACTGGTGCCAAATTGGGAAAGGAGTATATCAAGGCTATATACTGTCACCCTGCTTATTTAACTTATATGTAGAATACATCATGCGAAATGCCAGGCTGGATGAAGCACAAGCTGAAATCAAGATTGGTGGGAGAAATATCAATAACTTCAGATATGCAGATGACACCACCCTTATGGCAGAAAGTGAAGAGGAACTAAAGAACCTCTTGATGAAAGTGAAAGAGGAGAGTGAAAAAGTTGGCTTAAAACTCAACATTCAAAAAATGAAGATCATGGCATCTGATCCCATCACTTCATGGCAAATAGATGCAGAAACAATGGAAACAGTGAGAGGCTTTATTTTTTCGGGCTCCAAAATCACTGCAGATGGTGACTGCAACCATGAAATTAAAAGATGCTTGGTCCTCGGAAGAAAAGCTATAACCAACCTAGACAGCATATTAAAAAGCAGAGACATTACCTTGCCAACAAAAGTCCATCTAGTCAAATATATGGTTTTTCCAGTAGCCATGTATGGATGTGAGAATTGGACCATAGAGAAAGCTGAGCGCCAAAGAATTGATGTTTTTGAAGTGTGGTGTTGGAGAAGACTCTTGAGAGTCCCTTGGACTGCAGGGAGATCAAACCAGTCAATCTTAAAATAAATCAGTTCTGAATATTCATTGGAAGGACTGGTGCTGAGGCTGAAGCCCCAAAACTTTGGTCACCTGATGTGAAGTACTGACTCACTGGAAAAGACCCAGATGCTGGGAAAGATTGAGTGCAAGAGGAGAAGGGGACAACAGAGGACAAGATGGCTGAATGGCATCACCGACTTGATGGACATGAGTTTGAGTAAGTTCCGGGCATTGCTGATGGACAGGGAAGCCTGGCATGCTGCAATCCATAGGGTAGCAAAGTGTTGGACACGACTGAGTGACTGAACTGAACTGAAATACAGAGCCTTCCAATGTTAGTTTTAGATGTCTAAATTGAGGAGGGTACTAGAAGATGAAAGAAAAGCCCACTGTCTGGAAGAGCACTAAGGGAGTAGAGTTTTTAACACTCAGAGAATTCTAGAGAGTTTAATGACATAGGGTATTTTAAAATTTTAGATACCAAAATAATAGATTGTTTTTAAAGATAGAAATTGAGCAAACTACTCTTACATATCTGTAAGTACACTTATGTCAAAATTATGAAAGTCCAAATGAGCTTTAACCAGTCTTTTTCCTTAAGTACAAAAGGATGCTAACAAGGAATTAATAAGAAATTCTACAGAATATTCAATGTGAAAGACAATATCTCATGAAATAGTGAATTGTATGTTCTATGTGATGAAGAAAGTAAATTGTAAGTTCTAATTAAAATACTATATGCTTACCTCACCTATAATGCATATATTCTGTAGCAGCACATTACTGCATATACAGAAATAAAGCTGCCTTGAGAAATTTGCAGTGATAATAAGATAAACCAGATAATGGTGAATTTATTAATAACTTCAAAAGGAAATTTTACTACCAAAAAAAAAAAAAGCTCACCATATCACAGAAGACCTGGCTTTACTGAATTGAATATTTAACTTCTAGAAAGAGTTGAACTGTGATTAGACTTGGCAAAGAATACTGGGTAAGTGTATTCAAAATTTATCTGTCAAGAAATAGCCTTGAACTTCTGAGAGGCAGTTCAACAGAAGGGTTAAGAGTGTTGCCTCTGGAATCAGATTGCCTGGGTCTTATTCACTCATTCAGTGAATATTTGTTGTGGGCTTAAAATATGTTCAGTGCTGTTCTAGGTATTGTGGATGGAGTAGTGAAGAAAGGAGATTGCAAAGTCCCTGTCTTCATGGACCTTACATTCCAGTGATGGAGACAGAACAGGTGACACATGAGAAAGTCAAATACAAAATGTGTTGATGAACAATGTGTGTTAAAGAGAAAAACAGATCAGCAGCAAGAAATAGGAAAGGTCACTAGGTGTGGGCCATTGTAGTTTTAGATAAGTGACCTGGGAAGGTCTCATTGAGAAAGAGATGTTTGAGTAAGGATCTGATGCTCATTAGAGGGTGAGTCCTGTGTGCATATTGGAGAAGGGCATCTCAGGTAGAACAACAGCAACTGCTAAGTCTTCAAGGCAGGAATATTTCTGAAATATTTGTGGAACTGGGGGGAGTCTGTATAACTGGAGGTGAATAAGAAAAATGAAGAAGGAAGTGAGGTCCTGTGGTTGGGAGAAGGCAGCTCGTGTAGAACTGTGTGTGCTTTGGCTTTTCCTCTAAGATGGGAAGCCTCTGCAGGGTTTTGAGCAGAAGGATGACTCCATCTACTTATGTTTTAACAGAATCATCCTGGATTCTAGTTTGAGGACAGACCAAAGGAAGGCAAAGCAAGACTCAGGGGGTCTAGTTAGGAGGCAACTGCATTAGTCATGAGATGTAGTGATTTGGGCCGGAGGTAGTGAGGAGTGATCAGATACTGCATATGTTTTGAAAGAAACTTGGATGTAATGTGTGGAAGGTTCATTTGATACCATGCAGGGCCCTGTGGAGCTCTTGGGCACAAGGCCTCTCTGTGTCCCCGCTTTCTGTGATTATAGGAAACAGCCTTCATTCAGCCTCCATGACCTTCCCTGAGTTCCACTGGGAAGATTCAAGCAGTTGTTAATTAGAGAAAGAAGGGGATGTGAGACCAGGGAGAAACAGTCAAGAGCAGCCTTGGGGTGAGGTTCTGTTCCCCCATCAAGTGATACACACAATATCTTTGAGCTGTTTTGCAGACACGGAAGCCCCTTCCAGGTGGGAGAAGTTGACGATTAGTGATGGTATGTGGCCCACAAGCATGGAGATTCCAGACCAATTGGACCTGAAGGTTGATGAGGCTGACTCCCACTTACCTCACCACTAGCCCATTAGAAGAATGTCCACAAGCAAATCATACCCTCTTTGAACAATTACTATAAAACTTCTCACTGTCTTCCCCAAGTGGGGACACATGGCTTTGGGGGTATTAGCCCACTGTGGCCCCCTTTGTCTGGCAACGCAATAAAGCTATCCTTCTCTGCTTCATCTAAAACTCTGCCTCCGTGATCTGATTTGGCACCAGTGTACAGAGAAGGTGAGCTTTCAGCATCACAGTCATGGGTGCAAACAAAAGCAAAGGTATGGCAGAAGTGCCTATAGCACAGGCCTTAGACTTGGATATGTATGTCTTTGAATCTAGTTCCATAATAACATCTTGAATAACTTATAGACACCCCCCTACATTTAGTATCATTTACTCCTCTTTAGAATGAGCATCACAATATCCACCACCCAGAGTTGTCACAAGTATTAAATATAATACTATAAAATAACATAAAAAAAAAATCTCTTACCACCGTACCTGATACATGATCAACTTTTCTCAGGGTAAGTGTAACTTCTCTCAGGGTCAGTTTGTACTCAGTCTTTTCTCTCTCTATTTTCCAAACATCTATCTTCCCCTCCAGCCAGACCAGTTTACTACTGTGGGTCCTAAGCACTCCATGCTCCTTTTCTACTCTAAGACTTGGCTCAGACCCTCGCCACTGTCTGGAATTCAGTCCTACTTCCTTTCTTCTCCTCCTAACTCCAGGTTAAAACCTATATCCTATCCTCCCTGAAATTCTTCCCTTCCTCTCTTGAAAGCCCATAATACCTTCTTCCTTCTCTAAAATTTCATGTTTCTCCCTGTATACATTACCCATTTCACACACATTTGCTACCTTTTCAGGAAGGTGAGAGAATATAGAGGAAATTGGAATGTTAACCAATAGTCCAGGCTATGAATAAATAAACCCAGCTATTTGGGCTGGGTTGCCCTGCCTTGGTCAAGTTATCTCATTTTTTCTCCCGTAAGATAATGACAACAGAGGCTCTGTGTCTGAGACCACCAGGAGAACTAGATGGAATGACCTGTGCACCTTGATTGTGCTGAGTGGTGAATAAAACAGTTGTTTCTTTTTCCTTCATGTTTCTTATTTCTAACTAGATTTTAAGATTCCAAAGGACAGCTGTTATATGTGGTTGATATTTATTTGTATCTTTCTTAGGATCTATATCAATGGCTTTAAAACTCTTTTGATAAGGTATAGTAAAACAATACATTTATATCTTGTCTTAATCTATTCATCTCATATATAGAATAAATTTACATATACATCTACTTATAAATGGATATATACTATAGACATGTCTTCATAAAGGTATGATAGACATGCATGCACACAACTGAAACAAGTTGCATGAAATTATATCCTGACAATCTGCTATATTGTATTTTCTTCCACTCTATTCTTTTTTTTTTTTTTATTTTACGTCATTAAAAATCCAGTGGCTACTGGTAAAATTGATTCCATGACCAACTAATAGGTTTGTGAGTTTTAAACAATGAAAAACACTGGAATGTCACATAGTAGGCACTACATATTATATTATTGAATGAGTACTTATGACACGGAAATTTTCCTCATAGTCCCTCTCCCACTCTCCTGGGCAATTTCCCTGCCAAAAAGGACAAGACAAATGTGTTTGTCATTTGGTAACTTAGACTCTGGGTCACTCTTTATTTGGGATATGTCCTTTCCTATAAGCCACACTGAAGACATATGCTATGGACTCTGACATCTTGCTTACAATTTCAGCAGGTGTCATTACACACCAACCTTCTGCCGGCATATGACACCGTACCTCTGACGCCAACTACATAAAGTCCTTAGGGTTCTGGACGAGTAACGGGCCCTTTGTCCTCTGTACATCCATTTGGCTTTTTTGTTTTCCCAGAACCATCACTGGCCCCCTGCTTCTCCTCTTGTCTATATTAGAGTTCTGACTGGCACAGAATAAATTGGCTCTCTTTAACTCCAACTCAAACTGAGACTCAATATTCCTTAAAAAAAGAAAAACAAAAAATGAAGCACAGGAGGGAAACAGTACCATGTGGGGCCAGTACACTTTCCACATCATCTCAGGAACATGGTACTCCTTCTCAATTGCAATGACTAAACTCCAAGGAAAATATTTGAGTTTTTCTCCAGAGTTCATCCAAAATCGACCACTGTCTCCAAATGAAACTACCTCCCAAAGCTTCTTCCTGAGGCTTTTTGCACAGAACAAAGTGAGATAGAAAGCACTGCAGGCATGCCTACTCATCTCTCCTACACATTTGCAAGAGTTCTACTCTTATAAAATTATAGCCCCTGGCAGGAGGACCCTGGCACTGTACTGAAAAATGATTGGACTAACAGAAATTAAAGCAATATATGCCTGGAAATTAACTGCTTCTTGCTGTGCAGTGGAAATACGTAGAAAATTACTGCCCACCTGGCCTGTACCCAATGAGGTATATCAGCAGCTGAAGGAAGCACTTGCAACAAACTGTAAATAAGATTTTGGCATGTATTTGAATTAGGTTCATTTTGACCTCAGAAATAGATAACGTTACAAAATGTAGAATCTTAGAACCAGGTATTCAAACATAGCTCAAGCTTGTGTAAAAATTAAAGAGATTTCACCATTTACCTGTTCCTTGGTGTTTATCACACCCAAGTAAAATGAGATTAAAAAGAGAGTCCACTTTTTTCTCAAGATCCATAAGAGTTATAAAAATTTAATCAAACCTTGGTTGACTGGGTGGATATACTTGGAAAAGAGATAAACACGCTTACACATATAACTGTGCCTTCCAGCAGCATTTATTTTCCTATTTTGATTTCTGTATTTCTTTCTTGCTTAGCACATAGTAGGACATCTATCAATATTGACTGCCTTGAATGGGTAAATGACTGCCACTTTAAACTTCTATTCAAATAAAACAGGTATCAGCATTTTATCGACAATAATCAAAGGTCTCCTGTGTGTCGATTCTTTGCTGGGGAGAGAAGATACAAAATGAAGAAACTAACTCCTCTACAACTCAAGAAATTCTTAATCAGTAAGAAGGGTGAATAAGAACAATTACAGTAAAGTGTGATAACTGTTTTTGCAGAGCTATAAAGAAGGCTCCATGGCATTATATAGGAAAAAATGATGACAGAATCAGGGAGTACTTCAGAGAAGGAAGGGCATTTATGTCAAGTTTTGCCATAGATGACACATCCCCACCCGCTTGGTGTCGCACTGTGTAGAAGTGCAGGATTTAACAACATGGTCTATTTTGTCACAGTCAAGTGATTTCAATCTCAACTCTGCCCCTTATATGACACTGTCTCTGATGTTCCGCTTTCTCATTGGAATAACAGAGACAGAAATAGTATCTGTCTCAAATGGTTGTTTTAAGAATTTATTGAGGTAATTCTTGAGTAGTCATGCCACTGCAACACTTCCCAGATCCCCTCACCTTTATTTACCCCTTCAGTGTTGGCTGGTCTAACTTCTAACCTGCATTTTTCCCTAGAGGGCTTTGCTTTCTCTGGCCATCAATGTTTAGGCCAGCAGTGCTGGGGAATTAACACCTCCCAGGACTGCCCACAGTCAATAACTGATGGGACTTGTGCCATAAATATCCCAGCTCCCTCGACCTCTAGGAGGGATAAATCTGAGGCGTATGTTTTATGCAGTTGCTTGGAGTGTCTCTGCAGGATGATGCCCCAGCTGGCCACAGTGGTGGCTCGCTTTGTAATGTAATTTTATCAGCTGCCTTCCCTTCCCAATCAGTTCAGTTCAGTCGCTCAGTCATGTCTGACTCTTTGCAACCCTGTGAACCTCAGCATGCCAGGCCGCCCTATCCATCACCAACTCCCAGAGTCCACCCAAACCCATGTCCATCAAGTCGATGATGCCATTCAACCATCTCATCCTCTGTTGTCCTCTTCTCCTCCTGCCCTGAATCTTTCCCATCATCAAGGTCTTTTCAAATGAGTCAGTTCTTCGCATCAGGTGGCCAAAGTATTGGAGTTTCAGCTTCAACATCAGTCCTTCCAATGAACACCCAGGACTGATCTCCTTTAGGATGGACTGGTTGGATCTCCTTGCAGTCCAAGGGACTCACAAGAGTCTTCTCCAACACCACAGTTCAAAAGCATCAATTCTTCAGTGCTCAGCTTTCTTTATAGTCCAACTCTCACATCCATACACGACCACTAGAAAAAGCATAGCCTTGACTCGACAGACCTTTGTTGGCAAAGTAATGTCTCTGCTTTTTAATATGCTATCTAGGTTGGTCATAACTTTCCTTCCAAGGAGTAAGCGTCTTTTAATTTCATGGCTGCAATCACCATCTGCAGTGATTTTTGGAGCCCAATACCATGTTCCTATTTCAGTATCCACATTCCCTGAATCTTGCAAATAAATGACCAGCACCTGAATCCTTGTTTCAGGCTCTGTGCAAACCCAAGCAGTGGTCCTAGCATAGGACGCACTAGAAACCAGAAAGTGGAGAGGGAATGCTGAGTACTTGAAGAGCCACACCTTATTTCCTCCAGAGTAGGTAGCTCATGCAGCCCTTCAGCCACCTCAAGGTTAGAGGAGATGAGAAGCCAGGCTCAGAACACCAGGCCTACCCTTTCAGTTTTCTGAACCTTGTTGCATGGCTATGGGCCTATGATAAGCATGTGTACATGGCTGCTTGTGAAGAATGCAAACTGCTAGCTCTCCAGTTCGCCTTTCCTCATTTCTTTTGAAGATTCTTTTTCTTTTTTTGTTAATTATGTGCACAAACATAAAAATCTCATTACTAATTTTTGGTTTCCTAGCTAATATCCAGGAAGACTGAGAGCAACTGTTATTTTATCATTCACCTTTGTTACCATGCTCATAAGAGTATGTAATAAAAGAATCAATTAATGATAGGATCCTAGAACTGGAAAAAAAAAAAAAAACGTGGAGATCATGTGGTTCTAATCCATCATTTATAAATAGGAAAACTTTTTAAAAAAACTTTGATTACAAAGAGTCAAGGGGGCTTCCCTGGTGGTCCAGTGGTTGAAAACACACCACCAATGCAGGGGACATGGGTTTGATCCCTGGTCCAGGAAGATCCCACATGACATGGAGCAACTAAGCCTGTGTGCCACAACTACTGAAGCCCACATGCCCTAGAGCCCATGCTCCACAACAAGAGAAGCCACTGCAATGAGAAACCCACGCACCGCAGCTAGAGAGTAGTCCTCACTATCCACAACTAAAGAAAGCCCGCTCACAGTAACAAAGACCCAGCACAGCCAAAAATAAATAAATCAATAAATCTTTTAAAAAAAAAAAAAAGGAAGAGTCAATGACTTTCCCATGACAACACGGCCAGTGAATTTCTTCTGTGACTCTTTGTCTGGGACTCAGGCAGACAGTAAAACCAGATGTGTTGCCACACTGTTCCACATTCTCTTTGATCACTATCATGGTCCCCATTGTTTCTCTACCTTTCTTTTTTCTATTTAAGATGATCAATCTGTGGATGTTTCCCTTTCCTCCCTCAGATTTGTTTTTAGAAAATGGCCTAAGATCATTCACAGTGAAAATGACTATAACAGCTTGTACTGTGACACTCATCAAGGATATTTTTATTTCATTTCAGAAATCCACTTGTGGTCAGGGGATGGAAGGTAGGTAAACAGGATTGCTCTTTGCAAGTCTGAAAATACCTTCATTTATTACATTCTCTGAGTATGTTGCCCAATGTTAGACCTACTATGCTTCAACAGTAATTCTATGAGATAATGCCAAGAAGACATTTAACATGATCCACGAAGTGCAAAAGGAAGCTTGAATGGAGCATCCTCCCAAGTGGGAAGTGATCTTTTCTCCAATGTTTCTTCAATGTTATTACCAAACTTCAGAAAACAGGACTCCTGAAAAGAAACTCCACCAAAGAGAATACAGACACTTTCAATATATAACAGAACTGCTGATAACAGGAAGAAATGAAGGTGGCAGAAAATGCAGATCCCAGACATGAAAGGCCTGAGTTCCTGAATGGCCCCTTAACATTTTTTAAGCTTTAGTTTCTTCATCTGGCAATTTGTGCTACTCAGCTTTGCCTTCTCGAGCTCACAGGCATGTGGCAAGGATGTCATTAATTAAAAGATGAGAAGACAAGGTATACATATTATCTATATATGAGTAGCCATATAGGGTATATATTTGTCCTGTTTTCTGCAAATAGGTTTTTAAGGGCTTTTCAAGGTATATCACGAATAACGTATTATTCTTAAGGTCTAACTTTGCCATCAAAAAATGCAGAAACTCAAAACTGGAACTATATGCTGGGAAAGAATGTACTATGTGACTTCCCACTCCCATTTATTTTGTGCATTCTCATTGTCAAAGTTTTTAGTTTGGAAGGTGTTAAGAAAACTACAAATTGGTCACTAGTGCCAGTTCTATATTCCAGATACCTCTCTTCAAGTTCAAAGGAGAAGTGGGGGAAACATTAAAATAATAGAATTTTATATCTGGAAGGAAGCTTTGTCAAATTCTGCCATTTATTACGTGAGACAGTACGTAGTTGGCTGACCTTCCTAAGGTCGACCACTATGTGTTATTTTGGGTTCCCCCAGAAGGAAAAGAGAAGTAGGAAAATGAGACATGGAAAGTGGGGGAAGCCAATACAAGGGTGCTTTATCAAGGCACCCCCACCATGGGAGAGTGGAGCTTAATTCTGCTGGGGAAACTCTGGGAGCTAGGGTAGACCATGTGTCTCAGTTGTCCCACTTAGGCTGAGGGAGGTGGAGTTTGTGTACCCTCATTGTTTGAGGGTTGCTCTCAGGAGGCAATAATACTTCACTCAGCACATCCAGCCTGCTTCACTGGCAGCGAGGTAAGCATCAGTGCCCGAGGATTCTCTTAAAGAGAGACAGGTGCTGGTAAGCCGAAGTCAGGGCTCAGCCATGTAGATACCTTCTACAGGGACTCATATATACACAACATGTGCACCTTACATTTTCACCTTTGTCATCCTTGCAACACCCCTGTGAGGCAGAGAGGGCAGAGCCAAGCACCCCCAATTGCCAGAGCAAGGAGACACAAGCTGTGCCCTGAGAGGACCTGCTACACACTCTCAAGCAACTCAGTCAGAACTTGAATCCAGGACTAAAGGCGCCTTGTTGTTGCTGTTTAGTTGCTAAGTCATGTCCAACTCTTTGTGACCCCATGGATGGTAGCCTGACAGGCTCCTCTGTTCATGGGATTTCCCAGGCAAAAATACTAGAGTGGATTGCCATTTCCTTCTCCACAGTATCTTCCCAACCCAGGGATTGAACTCACATCTCCTGCACTGGCAGACAGATTCTTTATTGCTGAGCCACTTGGGAAGCCTCCTTTAGATGCCTAGACAAGGCATAAGCCAGCCAGCATGCTGTCTTCTACTATACCTCATCCTTCTTGCCTCATTCTGGTTCCCTCAGAACCAGTCATGTTAGGTTCTGCATTAAACTCTTGAAAGAAAGCAGGGAATGTGTAAACAATTTCATGAAAACAGTGAAAATATGGAGTGATGGTTATGCATTGGTATTAGCATGATTTTTTTTTTTACATATTACTTATTTTTTCTCGCTTTTTCCTTTTTTAGCATGATGTTTTAAGGCATTTATTTTTGAAAGTGACATTAGTTCAGTTCTACTGTTTGGGATTTTATAACTGAATTGAATAAACAAGTCTCTGATTGCTCTCTTGACGAGAGTATATTTTTGTTTCTTTAAAAGAATGTTGTGCTTATATAAGAATAGGCTTGAGAAATTTGGTAAAGCTTCAACTGTATACACGGACATGCACAATTTTAAAAAAATATATATTTCTGCCAATGTCAATGTGCCTCCTGCTGGGACCAGTGAGCCCCTAGGCTGCATCAACAAGCCCAACTCCACTGCTGTTTATAAGGGAAATTTATCATCTACATTCTGTAAAGAAATAGTACAAACCTGTGGATTTATACTGCTTAATTCATCATACAGCTCGAAGTCCCAAGTCATTTTCCTACAGGGGGTGTAGATGAAATGACAACTTAAAGCTCAACAAGGTTAAAAGTCATGCAAATGGGTCATACAGTGACTTAATAATGGACCTGAAATAATAACAATTAGAGGTTATAACTATCATAATTTAATATTATTATTCTCTCTCTAATGAGCAACATGAGTGATTTTTTGGTATTAATATCTTCAATTATTAGTGGCCTCATGGTTACTTAAGAAGAAAGAAGGTGTCTTTATGAGTATGACTCCACCCTTCCCCACAAGGTGATTGTCTAAGTTAGAACAAACATTTCACTTAAGCTAAGATACAATCCCCATGGCAAAAGCGCATCTCCTTGGGCTTCTCCCCAAGCCATGCAGAGAGTAAACTGTCCCACGGGTTGAAGAAGCCCTGAGCATGAAGCCCAAGCATGTCCTGGTTGTATCTCTTTTCTTGAGTCCAAGAAGCCACCCAGAAACAATTTATGAGGAAGAAGTGACTCCTTCTCTTGCCCTTCTCTAACTTTCCCAGAAGCTCAGGCAGATGCTTATTCTCTAAGGAGAGCGAGGTATCAATACTCACAGAATGAAGGACACTGGCCAAGAAAATAATGTATGTCCCTTTGAAGTGCTGAATGGTAACGATGCAAAACCCTGAAGTAGACAGTGCCAAAGATGATTTCATTATTTTTTTTTAACGTAAAACTAATCCAACCTCATAAACAAATATTGAGAGTTTTATCCCTTCAGAACATCCTTTCTTTCTTTAAATTGGAGTATAGTTGATTTACAATGTTGTGTTAGTTTCAGATGTACAGCATATGAATTCAGTTATTTTTTCCAGATTGTATTCCATTATAGGTTATTACAAAATTGGAACAGAATTCCCTGTGCTATATAGCATATCCTTGTTGCTTATCTATTTTATGTAGAGTAGTTTGTATCTATTAATCTCATATTCCTAATTTGTCTCTCCCCACTCCCTCTTCCCTTTGGTAGCCATATGTTTGCTTTCTATGTCTGTGAGCCTGTTTCTGTTTTGTATATAGATCTATTTTTATCCCTTCTTAAAGTTGCTGTAAATTTACTTACCACTTGGTGGTCCCATGCTTAGTCGTGTCTGGCTCTGCGACCCCACAGACTGTAGCCCACCAGCCTCCTCTGTCCAGGTACTTTTCTAGACAAGAATACTGGAATACAAGAATACTGGAAATACTGCCATTTCCTCGTCCAGGGATTTTCCTGACTCAGGGATCAAACCCGCACCTCTTGTGTCTCCTGCATTGGCAGGCGGATTCCTTACTACTGAGCCAGTTACTTACTTTTAAAAAATAGATAACATCTCTGTCAATGAGTAACCCTATTTTCCTAAGCTTGCACCTTCTATTCTGAACTGTTGATTCTATTTAAAATGATACTGTGGACTCTCTTTGAAGGACGGAAAACTTTGAAAAACCAAGTTCTGTCACACAAATCCAGGTGACTTTCTCCTCGGCTTTTGACAGCACCAATAGTCCAGAGTGCACATCCCTTAAAAGAAGACAGAAACCACTGAACTTAAACCCTGCTGCTCTGGGGAATGTTTTCTGCTTAACCAAATGCTGTGGAATTGGCAATGAGCAAAATAAGGCTGTTTTAAGTGGGGCAAAGCAAAGGTGGGAAGTGGTACAAATATATGGATAATTCAGACCAACTGGATAATTGGAGCATAATTAGCTGCTAACTTTGAGGCATTATTTAGCTGAAAAATTGGATCTGTTTCCAGCAACCCCTCAAATCTAATACATCCATCATTTTAAAAATTTTAACTGGTTTTAAATGAAAATAAGTCACATTAGCATAATTTCACATTAAAAAAAAACACCCTACCTATCCCCTCCTCTTCATATATTCTCCTACCAAGACCAATTAATTCTGCCATGAAAAGGTTTATGAGGAGGTTTCTCATTTGTCCTCTATCCCCTTGGTTACCACCACTGTCTGCCTCTCCTCTTACTTTGCATCATTATTGTTGTGTTAAAGTCCTAGTTGCCTATCTCTTTATATTCCTACCCTTACTTTGTAGTCTCCCAAGACAAAATTTCTTAAGGTATTTTTTCACTAAAACCATCCCTTTATTTAAGAACCTATTTCCGACCACATCACATCCAAATTTCTTACAATTAAATGTTATTCAAAACATTATCCCTCTCTGGCCAACCTTGATCTCCTCTATACAGAACATAATATCATTTTTCACTTAGGGTTTCCCATTCAAATGCTCATTTAAAACTAACTTGTGAGGTTTTAAAAGTAGCTAAGACATAGAAATGAGTTAGAGAAATAAACTGGGGTGTATGGATGCCAAGGGAGAAAAAGGAGGGGTGGGATGAACTGGGAGATTGGGATTGACACGTATACACTATTGATACTATGTTGAAAATATATAACTAATGAGAACCTACTGTATAGCACAGGGAATTCTACTTCAGTGCTCTGTGGTGAACTATATGGGAAGGAAATCCAAAAAAGAGGGGATATATGTATATATATAGCTGATTCACTTTGCTCTACAGCAGAAATTAACACGACACTGTAAAGCAACTATATCCAATAAAAATTAACTAAAAAAAAACTGGGACAAGATCATATAAGGATCTTGTGAATAATATTAAGGCATTTCTTTTTTTTATCCTAAAAGGAATGAGAAACTATTAAGGAGTTTTAAGCCAAGAGTGACATGATCGAATTTTAATAGAAAGATCTGGCTACATTTTAGAGAACAGAATTAAAGGGTAAGATAGATTATCTATTGACAACTCAGTATCACCACCACCTCTTCTCCAATTCTCTCCATTACCTTTCCCAGAGGACTCTTCGACTTATTGTTTTACATTACAGTTGATTAATGAGAGGCAGTCATGCAAGATTTTTAAGGTGGCAAAGAAGGCAAAGCCATTATTTTCTTAAAGGAGTTGCACTAAGACCCAAGAGAAAATGTGACATTCACAGCATCTTCCTGGTGAGCTTATTGCTTCAGGATGAGTCTTTAAGTGTCAGCCTCCCTGATCTTTAATATCAGCTTCCTTATTCTCTGCTCTCCCAGTTCTTCCAACACTTACGCAGCATCATTTCCTACATGAAACCCTTTATACCTGGCATAAATAGAGCAACTTCTGCTTCCCTAACCTCTCCCTGACTGATAAACAGGAGGCCAAACAATGACATTGAAGAGCTCTGTTAGAACGTTGAAGGCATGATCCAGGTGAGACGAGACAAACGTGTGAATGAGTTTTACAGCAATGGGAATGGTGGGGACAGTGACACATGCGAGGGGAGTGGACTGGCCTGGGCTTGCTGGCTGGATAGAAGGGTGTGTGTTGTGTGTTGGTGTTAGTTGCTCAGTCGTGCCCAACTCTTTGCAAGCCCATGGACTGTAGCCCACAGGCTTCTCTGTCCACAGAATTCTCCAGGCAAGAATACTGGAGTGGGTTGCCATTTCCTTTTCCAGGAGATCTTCTCGACCCAGGGATTGAACCCGGGTCTCCTGCATTGCAGGTGGATGCTTTACCAATTGAGCTACTATGAAAGCCCTGGATGGAAGGGTGAGGCCAGTAGTTCCTCAGTGTGAATTGTTCTCCCAGTAGACACAGTGCTTTGGTGCCTGAGTGGGGATGTCATCATTAACAGGGAGGAGACAGGTGCAGAATTCAGAAGAGGAAAGATAAAAAAATCAATATTTCAATTTGGTTCTGACGCTGGAGTCAGTAGTGACCCCAGAGTGAGCACCTTGCATACATAACACGCATATGACATGCCCAGGACTTATATGCATGTCACAGAACCACAAGCTTTCACAGCTGGGAGGTTTTACACAGCATATGACCAGGTACCTCTTTGTGCAGATAGGGAAATTGAGGTCTGAGGTAGCCCAACACCACATAGGTGGTAGATGGCAGACTTGGTTCCAGAACCTGGTTTTCCATTCCCCTAGTCTGCTTCCTCATATTCAATGCTGTCTCATGTGCATTTTCTTTAATGGATGCTATTAATTCTTCAAGGGCAAACCCATCCTTCTTTAAGGATCCCAGTATAGCATACCCTTGCAGAGGGCCTGGGCTTCCTTCTAGTTTTCATTCTAAAGAGATTAAATAGAGAGTTTCACTTTCGAATGCTCTCTTATCAAACTCTAGGCACAAGAGAGATATCCCCTACCACCAACAACTGTTAATATTTAGCTACTTGGAAAGTTACATATTCTGTTGTTATCCAGCCACTAGATGAATGATTGCCAACAGATAATAGTCTTTTCAGCACCTAGTTCCTCAGTTTGCATCATCTGACAGTGATTTTTGTCCATCATTCTTGGTTTTCAACCCTGTAATTGCTCTCAAGCCATTTATTTAATGCCATGTAAATGTGTACATGATTGTCATCACATATTAATCTTTTGGGTGGAATGGCATTAAGCTTTTAGGGGAAATGAATGAGGTCCCTTAATTTGCTTTTATCTTGCTTCTTGCATTGTACTTATTAAAATAACATATGCTTATCAAATTGGGACTCCTTTTTATAAATCAGTAATGATTTGTTAACCATTATGCATTTCTAATGCTCTATATCCTTTTCCTGAACACTGTTCCACATCTCTTCATGGTTTAGGATGGGTTTCCTGATCTCTAAATCTCCTGAATTTGCTTTTGAGCTTTCACTGATGTGATGAATTCCAGTTGTTTCAAATGTTGCATTGTTCTATCATGCCCTGTTTGGTGTTACACTGCGGTCCCAGTGTTACAACCCAGACACCATATCTGACCTCCTATAGGGCACAGAGAGGGATCAGGCAGCATAGGGAAGGGCTGCACAGGAAATAATCAAGGCCTATGTAACTAAATAAAGCAGTCAGGATAGAATTAAGAGCCATTAAGTTGTGAGGTTAGAGGAGCCTGGGGTTCAAGTAAGGAAGAAGGAATAGGGGTCAGTTTAACAAGGATGTTGGTCAGCCTGTAGCGATTGCAGATAGAATGGTGGTAGCATGCACCTCTCTTACAGACCACAGTCTCAAGGAGGAAAGGGGTGAATCAACAAAGGATTCTAGACTCTTGCTAGGAAAACAAGCAGGACCCAAAGCAGAGACCTAGACATCAAATGACAAAACCAGCGATTATTAATTAAACAACAGTCTGAAGCCAAGATTCTGAAGCTTTGATCCAAGGTCAGAGTGGGACACAAAGTCAAACAACATGGAGCTTCCAAACTCATGATCTGGGATCCTTAATTTGTCCCTGACTTGAGAACATTTCGCTTTCCGCCTCCAAGTGAGTGCCCAGGCTTGGCCGAGCTTGTTGGTCAGAGTTAGGAGGTTCCAGCTGTGAGACCGGGATGACTGCCCAAGAGAGAACAGGGCTGGCTGCGATGAAGAGTCATAAAAGGACTCTAAGCTGGATGCTCTTTAGCCTCCCTCCGTGCATTCTTTAGCTTTCACGGAGGTAATGCATCTGGATTCAATGGCTTATTGGCCTCTGATAGTTTCACATGGTTAATTATCTCGTCCAAAGTAAATAAAAAGGCTTTAATATCTTTCGCAGAGAAGAAAGTGATTCTGAAATCCCAGGTGTAACCTTCTGTGTTTTCTCGTCCTCCCTCCCTCCCTTCTTCCCTTCCTTCCTCTTTTTTCAATCCTTCTTTCTCTTCCTCTTTCATTCTTCCTGCCTTCCTTTGCTTTTCTTTTTTCCTTTCTGGTAATTCTATAGCAAAACGTCTCAGTGGCTCAGCCTCTCTGGATTAGACATTCTTTGGATTTTATGATGTCTCAGGAGCCATGAGATCTTTGATTGGAGAGCTTCTAAAAGGACATCTAGATGACTAACAATGGTCACTGCAACTATGTACCACTTGTGTGTAAGCTCTATTTTCTGGAAAGTGTTATTAAGATTTTATTATTTCATTTCTGGGCTTCCCAGGTGGCTCAGTGGTAAACAGCCCACCTGCCAGTGCAGGAGAAACAGGAGACATGGGTTTTATCCCTGGCTCCAAAAGATCCCTTGGAGGAGAAAATGGCAACCCACTCCAGTATTCTTGCCTGGGAAATCCCATGGACAGAGGAGCCTGGTGGGCTACAGTCCATGGTGTCACAAAGAGTTGGACACAACTGAGTGACTGAGTAGGCATTTCATTTCTACCTCTCTTGGCTTGATACTTGGTGAAATAGCTAGATTGTTAGAGGGAGAAGAGATTAAAGAGGCTTCATCAGAGATTTTAGCTTTTTGTGGGTCAAGGAGCACTTTTGGAACCTGGTCCTTTCTTATCTAAAGATGCACATATGGATCCCACATGTACAGACATTTACAGAGCTTCAAAGTAACTCTGGTCCCTGTCCATGGACACTATGTTAAGGATCTCTTCCTGGGCAAAACATGTCAAACGAAGATAGTGAAACTGGGAACCATGAAGATTAAATGCTTTGAAAACCTTGAATTCTACAGTTGCTGAGTTGTTCCCTCTCTGGGCTCCATGTTACTCTGGGCATGACAGTGGAAGTGTTAGTCGCTCTGTAACCCACCAAACTCCTCTGTCCATGGGACTCTCTGGGCAAGAATATTGGAGAGGGAAGCCATTCCCATAGCCTTGCCTTTATCCTACCATACAATATTGACCCATTTCCTCGCTGGATTGTAAGCATCTTAAGGCCAAAATCCACATGCCAGTTATTTGTATAGCTCCAGCACATAATGGGTCTGGCACACAGAAAGCCCAGTTAACTGTTTGATAAAAAGTCCAGATCCGATGTTCTGTAAGTGAGAACTCAAAGGGCTGTACTCTCTGACCAGGATGGTTATCACTTTCTTGTGTTGCCACCATCAGAAGGCAGGTTGTGGTGTCCCCTCTGGCTCCCTCACTTTCTCAATACCTTTGTTCACATCACTTAAGATTCTGGTTTTCAGCCTCATCCTCTTATAAATAGTGATAGGAGCATCTAGTTGCACTGTTGTCATGAATACAAAATGAATACTGCATGAAAAGCCATGTGCACATGGTAATTATCTTTTTTACGATATAACAATTAAACATTTGGAATGCAGTCTATGTCTGAGAGGCTCCACTGTGTGGTCTGAGAGCCCAAGTACCTGTCGAAATAAACAGCACGGAGATTGGTGAAAAGGAGAAAGAATATCTATCTTGTGGATGACTTTTGGAGGTTTCTGAGACAAGCATCAATACCAGGCTAAGATTAGAATTGGGTCCTGGAGGCTCTATCTCCTATTCCCCCAGCCTTTCTGTTGGCCAGAGTACTCCTTGAGCTTTTCGTCACGACTGTTTCTGTATTTGTCCTGCAGCTTGTAAACCTCATCTCACTGATGTAAGCAGAAGGAAAAAAAAAAAAATGATGAGACCTGACACCTACGCAGCATTCAAAAGTTTCCTATCTACTGAACTACTTTTTAAAAAGCACCTTCTAACAAGCACTGAGGAAATGAAACCACAGGGATAGCTATTAGGTTAGGGATTTGGGAAAAGGTAAGTCCCCTCACCCCATCTCATCATATTAATTGATCCAAATGATAGCTTTTGCTCCTTCTGTATCATCCATCACAGACCTGGTGGCTGGCAATGCTGAAGCGGGCTGACAGCCAATCAGATGCGTCTGCCTGTGTACTTCAGCATCTGTGACTCATCAACGACCAATTAGATGCCTTCAGTTGGGGAAAACTCTCCTCACCAGGGTAGAAACAAGCTCTGCATGCTGCTGACCTTTACATCAGCAGCTCCTGTTTCTGATCACGATGGTGAAAGGCCAGTGCAGGCCTGGAAGCCCCACCCTGCCACATGGAAAGAAAGCCCGAGCTTTCCTTTTGTGCAAGAGAGTTATCGTATTTGGTGCTGTTTGTGCTTGGCTCTCTGCCTCAGAGGCAGCTCGGAGCTCTGTCTCAGAAATCCTAACAACTCTTGTGGGGTAGATTTGTTGGCTGCCTTTTTCCCTGGGGAGTCCACAGCTATTCCACAGTGTTTAAAGTTGGGACTCACTGTGCCTTTCAGGAGAAGTTTTTCTGCTCATCCCATTAGAGACTGCATAACCCCCATCTACTCTGTGGCCTGGGTTGAATGAGGTAACTGAGACTTTTGTATAAAGCACTGGGATTGTAGCCGCTATCCTAGCATTTGTGGATCTGTGTGCTTTTCTATCCTCTGAGGCCCTTGAACACGTGAAAGAGAGAGAGACAGAGAGATTCCAACTCTAAGCCACCTGCATTTTGTCTTGGTCAGAGAATAAAAACCAGAACTTTTACTGTGGAACTATAGTCCTTCCAGAGTTTTCTTTTCACTGTGTCTTGACCTTGCTGTTGTTATTCAGTCGCTCAGTCATGTCTGACTCTCTGCAACCCCATGGACTGCAGCACACCAGGCTTCCCTGTCCTTCACTATCTCTTGGAGTCTGCTCAAACTCATGTCCGTTGGGTTGATGATGCCATCCAACCATCTCATCCTCTGTTGCCCCCTTCTCCTCCTGCCCTCATTTTTCCCCAGAATCAGGGTCTTTTCCAATGAGTCAGCTCTTTGCATCAGGTGGCCAAAGTATTGGAGCTTCAGCTTCAGCATCAGTCCTTCCAGTGAATATTTACGGTTGATGTCCTTTAGGATTGACTGGTTTGGTCTCCTTGCTGTCCTAGGGACTCTCAAGAGTCTTCTCCATCATCACAGTTCAAAAGACATCAATTCCTTGGTGCTTAGCTTTTTTACAGTCCAACTCTCACATCTGTACATGACTACAGGAGAAACCATAGCTTTGACTATAAAGACCTTTGTTGGCAAAGTGATGTCTCTGCTTTTTAATATGCTGTCTAGGAGAGGGAAATGGCAAACCACTCCAGTATTCTTGCCTGGAGAATTCCATGGACAGAGGAGCCTGGCAGTCTCCATGGGGTCACAAAGAGCGACTAATACTATACACCAGTTTTGTCATAGCTTTTCTCCCAGGGAGCAGACATCTTTTAATTTCATGGCTGCAGTCATCGCCTGCAGTGATTTTGGAGCCCAAGAAAATAAAATCTGTCACTGTTTCCACTTTTCCCCCATCTATTTGCCATGAAGTGAAGGGATCAGATGCCATGATCTTAGTTTTTTGAACCTAGGGCCCCTTATCAGCAGCCATGCAGTTTGTGGTGGTGGTTTAGTTGCTCAGTCGTATCTGACTCTTTATGACCCCAGGACTCTAGCCCACCAGGTTCCTCTGTCCTTGGGATTTCCCAGGCAAGAATACTGGAGTGGGTGACTATTTCCTTCTCCAGGGGATCTTCCCAACTGAGGGATCTAACCCACATCTCCTGTGTTGCAGATGATCTCCTGCATTGCAGGTGGATTCTTTACTGACTTAGACACCAGGGAAGCCCTCAGTCCTAAAGTAATGCACAATATTCAAAGATAAGCATGATTCAGAGAATCTTAGCAAGTTTTATTCATGTCCTACCTCATCCTGAACTTTTCTGATTTAAAAGTTTCTGATCAAACTCATATCACTTATAGGAAAGTGCTTTCCTATAAGTACTGCAAGGCAGTATTTCACTATGTTTGCCAGGTTTTCCTCTTCTCCTCACCATAATAATCAGGCCTGTCACTGTGAAAGGAAGAGAAAGGGGGCTGTATTGTATCTTATGTGCTTTCCAATATCATCCAAAGCATAAGTAGGCCCTCAAGCAATGCTTATTTATTAACTGATGGGTATAATGTAAATTTATTAAACTTTTCCCCCCAAGTCAACTGCATTAGTCAGGGTTCTCCAAAGAAACAGAACCAGGATATGCATGTGTGTGTAATTTTTTGAAAGAAATTGTCTCATGTAATTGTGTAAGTTTGGCAAGTACAAAATCTGACAGCAGAGGCTAGCAGACTGGAGACACAGGAGAAGCCAGTGTTTCATTTTAAGTCTGAAAGCAGTCTGCTGCAGAATTTTCTGTAGTGTCAGGGACTTCAGTCTTTTGTTCTATTCATGACTTGATCTGATTGGATGAGACCCACCCACATTAAGGAGAGCAATTTACTTTACCCAAAGTCCAACATTTTAAATATTAATCTCATCAAAACTACCCTCACAGTAATATCCAGAATAATGTTTGATCTATCCAGGTACTATGACTCAGCCAGGTTGAAACATGAAATTAACCATCACAGTCACCAATTTGAAATTTATCATGAATCAAAGATGAGCACAGCTCCAAATATCTACATATTCCACGTAGTTCATTTCAGTTGCTCAGTTGTGTCTGACTCCTTGCAACCCCATGGACTGAAGCATCCCAGGCCTCCCTGTCCATCACCAACACCTGGAGGTTATTCAAACTCATGTTCATTGAGTTGGTGATGCCATCCAGCCATCTCATCCTCTGTCGTCCCCTTCTCCTCCCACCTTTAATCTTTCCAAGCATCAAGGTCTTTTCCAATGAGTTAGTTCTTTGCATCGTTGGCCAAATTCTTGGAGTTTCAGCTTCAGCATCAGTCCTTCCAATGAATATTCAGGACTGATTTCCTTTAGGATGGACTGGTTGGATCTCCTTGTAGTCCAAGGGACTCTCAAGAGTCTTCTCCAACACCCCAGTTCAGAAGCATCAACTCTTCGGCGCTCAGCTTTCTTTATACTCCAACTCTCACATCTGTACATGACTTCTGGAAAAACCACAGCTTTGACTAGATGGACCTTTGTTGAAAAAGTAATGTCTCTGCTTTTTAATATGCTGTCTAGGTTGGTCATAACTTTTCTTTCAAGGAGCAGGCATTTTTTAATTTCTTGGCTGCAGTCATGATCTGCAGTGATTTTGGGGTCTAAAAAATATTCTGTCAATGTTTCCAATGTTTCTCCATCTAATTGCCATGAAGTGATGGGACCAGATGCCATGATCTTAGTTTTCTGAATGTTGAGCTTTAAGCTAACTTTTTCACTCTCCTCCTTCACTTTCATCAAGAGACTCTTTAGTTCTTCTTCACTTTCTGCCATAAGGGTGGTGTCATCTGCATATCTGACGTTATTGATATTTCTCTTAGCAATCTTGATTCCAGCTTGTGCTTCATCCAGTCCAGCATTTCTCATGATGTACTCTGCATATAAGTTAAATAAGCAGGATAACAATATACAGCCTTGACATACTCCTTTCCTGATTTAGAACCAGTCTGTTGTTCCATATCCAGTTCTAAGTGTTGCTTCTTGACCTGCATACAGATTTCTCAGAAGGCAGATCAGGTGGTCTGGTAGTCCCATCTCTTGAAGAATTTTCCACAGTTTGTTGTGATCCACATAGTCAAAGGCTTTGGCATAGTCAATAAAGCAGAAGTAGATGTTTCTCTGGAACTCTCTTGCATTTTTGATGATCCAATGGATGTTGGCAATTTGATCTCTGGTTCCTCTGCCTTTTCTAAATTCAGTTGAACATCTGGAAGTTCACAGTTCACGTACTGTTGAAGCCTGGCTTTGAGAATTTTGAGCATTACTTTGCTAGCATGTGAGATGAGTGCAATTGTGCAGTAGTATGATCATTCTTTGGGATTTCCTTTCTTTGGGATTTGGATGAAAACTGACCTTTTCCAGTCCTGTGGCCACTGCTGAGTTTTCCAAATTTGCTGCCATATTGAGTGCAGCACGTTCACAGTATATTCCATACAGCTTCTCCTTACTAGGTTTATATTAATGTGAATTGGAAAATAGGGAAAGATGAAGTGAACCCATTAAAAAAGGTAGAGAATAGTGATAGGCATCAGTTTTCCATCTGGAAACACCCTAAACTACAACTTGTGCCATAATTTTATGTTTCCCAACATGTGATGATTTCAGGTGGTTCATAGACAAACATTTAAATTGAATATAACTAGCATGTAAAAACCACAACAATAGATATTCTTTCCTAGGATAAGGCAAAATATTAAAAAGTAGCCATTAAAATATATTATGCAGATCCCAGTTTTTTGTCAGCTTTCTTTTTGGTGGCACATTATTAAAGAATCTGCCTGCCAATGCAGGAGACACAAGAGGTAAAAGATGCGGGTTCAGCCTCTGGGTCAGAAAGATCCCTTGGAGTACAAAATGATAATCCACTCCAGTATTCTTGCCTGGAAACTTCCATGGACAGAGGAGCCTAGTGGGCTACAGTCCATGAGGTCACAAAGAGTTGGACACGACTGAGCACAGCACATCCCAATAATACAGGACTTACAAAACACCCAACTGTTCTACCAAACATTCAAGGAAGAACTCCTAACAATCCTTCTCAAACTCTTCCAGAAATAGATGAGGAGGGCACACTTCTGGAATAACTTTTATGAGTCCAGAATTACTCTTATGCCAAAACCAGACAAGGATGGCACAGGAAAAGAAAATTATAGGCCAATATCCCCAGTGAACATAAATGCAAAATCCTCAACAAAATATTAGCAAACCAAATTCAATACTACATTAAAAGGACCATACACCATGACTAAGTGGGAGTTATTTCAGGGACGTAAGGATGGTTCAGTATCTGCAAATCAATTAACATGATATACCATATTAACAAATGATAAAAATCATATGATCATCTCAACAGATGCAGAAAAAACATTTTGCAAAATTCAACATTCATTTATGATAAAAACTTCTGACAAAGTGGGTATAGAGAAAGCATATCTCAACATAATAAAGGCCATATATGACAAGCCAACAGCTAACATTACATTCAACAGTGAAAAGCTGAAAACTTTTCCACTAAGATCAGTAACAACACAAGGATTCCACTCTTCCTTTATCACTATTATTCAACATAGTATTCAAAATCCTAGCCAGAGCAAATGACCACCTTTATATAACATAGTAATGCAAGTCCTAGCCAGAGCAATTAGGCAAAAAGAAACAAAATGCATCCAAATTGGAAAGGAAGAAGTAAAACTGTCACTACTTCCAGATGACATGATATGTGATACTACATTTAGAAAACCCTAAAGATTTCACATAAGACCTGCTAAAAGTAATAGATTTAGTAAAGTTACAGAACACAAAATCAATATGCAAAAATCTGTTGGTTTCTATTCGCTAATAATGAACCATCAGAAAGAGAAATTAAGAAAATAATCCCATTTACAAATGCATCAAAAAGAATAAAATACCTAGAAATAAACTTAACCAAGGAGGTGAAATATCTATATACTGAAAACTATAAGACATTAACAAAAGAAATGAAAGAAGACACAAATAAATGAAAAGATATTTCATGCTCATGGGTTGGAAGAATTCATATTGTTAAAATGTCCATAATACAGCTATCTATAGGTTCAATGGAATCCTGATCAAAATTTCAAGGACACTCTTTACAGAAATAGGACAAACAATCCTAACATGCATACAGAACTACAAAAGACCCTGAATGGCCTAAGAATTCTTGAGAAAGAAGAAAAAAGCTGGAAGCATCATGGTCCTTTACTTTAAACTATATTACATAGCTATAATAATGAAAATAGTATGCTACTGGCACAAAAAATAGACATATGGATCAGTGAAACAGAAGATAGAGCCCAGAAATAAACCCACATATATATGGTCAATTAATTCATGACAAGGAAGGCAAGAACATATGATGGGCAAAGGACAGACTCTTTTGCCCTTGCAAAAACTGGAAAAACGACTGCAGAGCCATATGCAAAAGAATGAAATACCATCATTATCTTATACCATTCACAAAAATTAACTCAAAATGAGTTAAAGACTTGAATGCAATATCTGAAACTATAAAACTAGAAGTAATCATAGTCAGTAAACTCCTTTTCATTGGTATTGGAGATGATTTTCTTGGATCTGACAACAAAAGCAAAGGCAGGAAAAGCAAAAATAAACAGGTGGGACTATGAAAAACTGAAACACTTCTGCATGGTGAAGGAAACCATCAGCAAAATGAAAAGGCAAACTACAGAATGGGAGAAAATATTTGCAAATCCTATATATGAATAAGGGGTTAATAGCCAAAATATGTAAAGAAGTCATACAACTCAGGGGGAAAAAATCTGATTTAAAAATGGGTAAATTTTTCCAAAGAAAACATACAGAATGCCAACAGGTATATGAAAAGGTGTTCAACATCACTAGTCATTAGGGAAATGGAAATCAAAACCACATTGAGATATTGCCTTACACCTGTTAAAATAGCTATTATAAAAAAGACAAAAAATAACAAGTCTTGGTGAGGGTGTGGAGAAAAGGGAACTCTTGTGCACTGATGGTGGGAACATAAATTGATGCAACCACTATGGAAACAAGCATGGAGGTTTCTCAAAGAATTAAAAATAGAACTACCATTCAGTCCAGCAAATCTACTTCTAGGTATTTATTTGAAGAAAATTAAAATATTAATTTGAAAAGGCATATGCACCCCCATGTTCACTGAACCATTATTTACAATAACCAAGATCTGAAAACCACCTAAGTGTCCATGAATAGATGAATGGATAAAGAAAATGTGGTCTATATACAATGGAATACTATCCAACCATAAAAAATGATGAAACCTTGCTAAATGAAATAAGTCAGATGAAAAAAGATAAGCACTATCATATGATTTAGATTCCACATATCAAATCTAAAAGATAAGCAAAACAAAACTGAACTCAGAGACACAGAGAACAGTTTGGTGGTTTCCAGAGATGGAGGTTAGAGGAAGGCAAAATGCGAAATGGGTGAAGGGAGTCAAAAGGTACAAATTTCCAGTTATAAAATGAATAAGCTATAGGAATATAATATACAACATGGTGACAACAGTTAATAATACTGTATTTCATATTTGAAAATAGCTAGGATATTGGCTTTTGCAAGTTCTCATCATAAGGAAAATATTTTAACTGTGAATGATGACAGATGTTAACTGGACTTACTGTGGTGGTCATTTTACAATCTAAGTATTGAATCATTACATTATACACCTGTAAAAAACCAACAACTACTCTTCAAAAGAAAGTCAAGTCTCTGGACTCAAAGAGTGAGCCCTGCATGAAAATATTCCTGCCTAGGAGGGAACTTCATTAAGCACATGGCTTATGGTTTGGGGAATGAGGCAATTGCAGAAGGCAATCTGGGGTACTTTTTTCTCTTTTAACTGAAAACTGAAAAGTCTGTGTGGCCTATATTGAGAAAACAAAGTAGTCTCTGAGGTCCTCTGACTGGCTGGCATCATCTGGGCTAATCTTTTTGGCCATGCATAAGTGCTAAACTAGTTTTTATTAGGTTTTCCAAGGAGTGGTCTTTGCTGTGGGACGGATTTGGGATTGTGGTGCAGTAGGTTTTCTCACTAGACACTTGTGCCTCCTGACTTAGGTGTAGGGTGATCAAGAGTCCCTTTAGAGAGAAAAGGGAATAGGGAAGAAATAGGAGCTTGGAATTAACATATACACACTACATATATAAAACAGATAACCAACCAGGGCCTACTGTGTAGCACAGGGAACTCTACTCATTATCTTGTAATAATCTATAGTGTAAAGTGAAAGTGAAATTGATCAGTTGTGTCCAACTCTTTGCAACCCCATGGACTGTAGCCTACCAGGTTCCTCTGTCCATGGGATTTTCCAGGCAAGAATACTGGACTGGGTTGCCATTTCTTTTTCCAGGGGATCTTCCCAACCCAGGGATCGAACCCGGGTCTCCCACATTGCAGACAGACACTTTACCATCTGAGCCACCTATAGTGGAAGAGAATAAAAGTATCTATCTATCTATATTACTTTGCTATACACCTGAAACTAATACAACATTGTAAATCAACTATATTTCAATACATTTTTATTTTAAAAGAGGCCCTTAACACAAGCCAGGCCTGTGCCACTGTCAGGAGGCTAGGCAGCTTCATCAGGATTCATCACTGCCCTATGCATATCCCTTCCCAAGATACTTTTCAGCTGTGTATACCCACCTTTGCCTGTCTTTATAACTTTTGGTATATTTATTGAGTGGTGAAGACTGTACCAAAACCTTCTCCACTACATGAGATATACCAAGAAATCCTTCTGGAAAGGATGAGGGCTGAAAAGCAGAGAATGATTGTGCTCAGGGCAGGATCTCCTTGTTGGGCTATATAACCTAGGAATCAGTTTTCTTTGTTTTAAATGCTGATCCTTCTAACTCTGCTCCTTCCAATCCCCCTAGGCCTAGGTAGCAGGAACAAATTGTATAGTTCCAGACATTAAGTGTACAAATTGTGACATTCTCATATAATTTACTAAAATTAAACTTATTTTTTATCTTGAACCTCTATTATAGCTAGTGGCAAAATCTTAATATTAGATATTTAGAGTAACTGAGTCATTTCAATACTTTTAAAGCCAATTTAGAATTGTCCCCCTTCTCTCCTCTCATCCTGAAATGGCAGCTAAGGTCTAGAAACAGAGAGGGGGATGTTTATGTGGCTTTCAGGCATTAAGCAGAGTAGGTGTTTTGTCGGCGGCCATCTTCTATCATTATCTTTGGCTGGTCTATAACTCTTTTCCTCTGACTTTGGGCACCGGCCTTTAACTGCTTCATCTCTCTGCTGCTTTTCTGGGCTCTGATTCTTAATCTGAGTTTTCTAAATACATCTGACTATCAGGTCCCACGGCTGGCTAGCTGGCTGGCTGGCTCCTGTTCTTGTCCCTTCTCTTTCTCTTTATCTCCCTCTCACTCTTGCTCTCTCTCTTTGTTACATCCACGCCCTTTGGAAGGAAGGACTTAGGAAGCATTTACATGTTTTTTCATGTATGCTGCTCCAGGAAACCAGAGAGAGGGGCCACCCTTTCAGGCCTTTTTCACCCAGACCTGCGGGGTCATCAAATCTATTCTCAGGCTGATAGACCATTTTGGCACCAATTCTTCCCCAAAACTGCCATCCATTCACCTCCATGATCTCTAGTCAATGAATTAAACACAGATTATATACACATATACAAAGACTCCTTCAATCCACCTTATCTGGGATGTCCTCCAGTTGAACTTGTCTGGGATTTCTGTAATATGGGCCTCTACTCAGGTAGGCTATCAAGTCAGGTTCCAGGGAAAACATCAGTTGGAAGATGGGGTATAAGATTTTTATGCAAACTCATAGTTCCACAATGCATTTTTTTCTTTGCTGCTGGTTTTGCCATAGGGCAGAAAAAAATAAATGGGAGTCAAAGGAGGTGCTCCAAAAGCTACTGGGAGCAATAAGGAAATATAATAGCTTCTCTGTAATAACTGCAAGCAGGCAGTTCAAATAAGTGAAACAGAAAAAAAAGGACAGGACAAGAATTCTAAAGCCCTAAACTGGAAGAACTGAAAACCTCTGCTGTCTGTGTAGCAAAATAGGCTTCTGGCTTTTAAAATGTTTTTGGGTGACTGAGAAATGTGACTTGTAGTTTAATCTGGAAAGAGAATGAGCGCTAAATTAAGCAGCAATGACAGTAATTAAGAGTTAATGAGAAAAGTTGCTCCTAGAGTTTCATATTTCCTTCATGTTGTTCTGTATCTTGTAATGATATTTAAACCTTCTATATTATATTTTGATAGTTACATTTTTGGATATAAAAACAGATTGATGTGTGAATTTAGCACCAATAAAAAAAAAGTTTACCTATTTATGCTGAGGGATGGCAAACTCTGGCCAATGGGACAAATGTGGCCTATCACCTGCTTTGGTAAATAAAAGGTTGTTGGAACAGTCACCTCAATTTGTTTACATATTGTCTATGGCAGCCATGGCAGAGTTGAGTAATTGCAACAGACTGTATGGTTCACAAAGCCTCAAATATTTACTGTCTGGCCCTTTACAGGAATAATTTCTTGGCCCCTGCTTTAAATGATGAGGCCATAATCCAGGCATCATTATCCACTTGGTGGCAATTTATATGAATCACTAGCATAATGCTTGTGAAAATTTAAGAAGTTCTTCAGGACTGGCCTAATGACATTACACTTCAAATTGATGATAGGAAATACAATTTGTTAGACAGGAAACAATCATTCATCTCTTTCTTTCCCCACTCCTAATGGAATATGCTAGTTAATAAGAAAATATCATAGTCTCCTTTTCCTTAGTCAGCTGATCATATTGAAAAGATGAATCTTTTAAAATGATCAAAGTGAGACCTATGAAAAATAGTTAAATCCTTGTTTCCCTTAATGAGCACTCGTTCTGGGCACCGGCAGTGCTTGTGATTATTACCATCTTCTTTGAAGTTTTCCATTGCCGTCACTATTTAATAGTATTGGCATGGTATGGTATGAATAGTTCATTTCTCAATTTTACTTTTTTCTTCCTTGCAAATACTACATGATGCTATTATTTGATATTGTGCCTGCCATGTCTGCACCATTGGTTCTCAATCCTGGCTATGCATGAAAATCATTTGCAGAGTTTTCCAAAAGTGCCAAAGCTCCAGCACCACCCCATTTTCATAAAATGAAAACTTGGGGACTTCCTTGGTGGTCCACTGGCTAAGATTCTGTGCTCCCAATGCAGGGGGCCCAGGTTCGATCTGTGGTTGGGGAACTAGATTCCCCATGCTGCAACTAAAGATCCTGCATGCTGCAACTAAGACCTGGTGCAAGCAAATAAATTAATTTTTTAAAAAAGAGTTCATCCAAGAGGCTCTCTTTGCTTAAAAAAAAAATGAAAATTTATCAGGGAGAAGACAAAGGCGCCAGGAAAAGAGGCCTCAGGTGATTCTGTTATAGCACCCAATGAGAGCCAGAGACCTAAGCATAAGAAAGCTGTGCTTCCCACAAGTGTATTTCCTAAGTTAGAAGATCACACTTGGTCTTTTTCAGAAAAAGCAAACCAACCTCAAATCTAGGAAGTCACAGATTCATTCTGTAGTATTCCCAATAGCAAACCAGATGGATCTTCAGACACACTAATATGAAAACCTAAGTACTGAAGAAAAGACTCTAGGACATCATCAATTAGAAGTGAAAATGAGAAAACCATTTCCTTGAATAAATAACTTTCCTGGAAAAGGGAGGCAGACATGCTTGTCTGATTTCCTCCCATAGTTGTGAACATTCAAAAGAAACAAACAGCCTGACTTGGAGGCGCAGCTTTTTTTGTTTGTTTTTAATTGCAGACACAGCTGGGCCCAGTCTGGCTGTTGGCCCCCTTCACCAAGTGCGCCACTCAGTCCTCTTGGGCACTTGAGGCAGTTGTCAGATAAGGTCTCCAGCTTGTCTGTAAGCTGTGGTTGTAGAAACAGGGACTTACCTGCCCTGATTCAAGAGTTCTTGAAATCACTTGTGCCATGGGTACCTGAAGCTTTCCTTTACACGTTTTCCTTTCCTCTCTTTGCACTTCAGTGGTTCTGTGCCAGCACTTCTCAAAGTCTCTCTTTATCCAGGCCTCATTCAGATTCACTTGGAGGTTCCTGCTGTCAGCCTCCTGGCTTGCCTGCTTATTTCTCTAGCTCATCTCCCTCCCAACACATTCTGATGTGCTTTACCTTATCTCAAAGTGGTAAATAGTTTTCTTCAGAACTTTCAGTCTCATCAGAGTTTTGTTTCATTTTTTTTCATTCTGAAATGAGTATTTTGTATCATATGTACAGGTGATTATATTTTTTAACTTTCCTCCATGTAAGTCCCATGCTCATCTTCAATTTATAGGAATCTGTCTTGTAATTGATAGTGACATCTGGGCAAGAAACATCTTAATTGCTTTCTATTATTTGCATAAATCTTCCATAAAATACAAAATGGGTTTTTAACCTTACTAATGAATAAACATGTTAGCCCATACAGGTGAAGTGTTAATTGCTTTTTTCAGTTAACATTTTGAATGTCACCAATACAGGTGAGCTGTCAAACTTGGGCGTGGCTCTAAAATTTGGCTTCTTTACCCATTCAATCCCTCATTTTCCAAATGATCTAACTTGTTACAATAGCAGCTTTGAAAATTTTCATTCTTAAGGACAGATTTTTTTTTCCACAGAGATGAGTTAGATTTATTCAAGTATATTAATAAATTAGTCATATATCTTTGCTCATACAATTTAATATAGAAAGATCTTAAGGCCTTGATTAAGGGCTCAGAATTGTTAAAAGGCATAACAACACACACCCATATTTTTTCTTGCAGAAATTACACACACACACACACACACCCCTATACCCATACTCCATATGTAAATTCCAAGTAGCTGCTAATTAATTAAAAATATAATTTGACTCTGAAGTATTCTTTACTGTTTCTTTAAGATGACATTAAACTAATCAATGACCTAAAGACATACAAACTGAAGCAACCCAAAACATAATGAAGGATAAATGAGTTTCCAGAGGATCATCCACCAAATAGGTTATGTACAGATAATGGAAAGCTGATAGTAAGTTATTAGGTTTTTCTGTTTAGAACACGTGAAAAATACAATGCCCGCCATAACTGTAGAAACTTAGGGTTGGAGATGGAACATTTACATTTACATGTTTATTAGCCAGAACTGAATTTATTACTCTGGGTGCAATGTGCCCACATCTCTCAGCTCACATATTTGAGTGGTGATGTTGCATCACACTATACTTGAAATAAAACAAAATGCATTAAGTGTTTCTTAACTTGTACTTCCCCAAAACGAATTTTCTCCCATACTGCTTTTGTGCAGTTGATTGAATGGTCCCTGAGGCCATCTTCCCTTTTTTCTAACAAGCATCATTATTAGCCTCTAGGGGGAGCTCTTCTACCCTACTTCCTAGCCACTCAACATGTGGTCTGGAGAAGCAGAGCATCAATATCAACAGGTAGAAATGCAGAACATCTGGACCCACCCCAGTCCAACAGAATCAGGATTTGCATTTTTAGTTAAGACCCCCGGATAATTTTCATATTAAATTTGGAAAAACGCTGCTGTCTATACTCCACCATTTTCCTCTCTCTCAAGAGAAGACAGTTTAAGAGCCAAATAGCATTCGATTGGTTACTCCAATATTAGAATTTTTCAATGACAAGAGCAAAATAACTGAAGAGTAACATCTTACATGACAATACTCTCTTTTTAGATGAACTTCTTTTAATGGCAGTAAGATAGCTTAGCTATGTGACAATTAGATTCTGAGTTTCAGTCAAACTCCTTCCACTATCTTACTGTGTGATTTTAGGCAGGGGCACTTTGCAGGGTGGGACTTCCTTGTAGCTCAGATGTTAAAGACTCTGCCTGCAATACAGGAGAGGTGGGTTTGATCTCTGGGTCAGGAAGATCCCCTGGAGAAGGAAATGGCCACTCACTCCAGTATTCTCGCCTGGAGAATTCCATGGAAGAGGAGCCTGGTGGGCTATAGTTCATGGGGTCGCAAAGAGTTGGACACAGCTGAGCAACTAACACTACTACCGCTACTACTTTGCAGGGTTCCTGTGACAAACAAAAAAATGAAATGAAGAGATGCAGTTTATGAAGTGAATTTATGTTAAGATATAGTTTATCATAGTAAGTAAGAGCATGATCTCTGAAGAAAGACTTCTGGACTCAAAGCTTGGCTCCATCATTCATTAGCTGTGTGACTTGACTTTCTATGCATAGTGGGGATGATACTGATAGCACCTACTTCGTGGGTCTGTTATTAAGAATAAAGGAGTCGATGTATAAAATATATAGAACCATTGTCTTGCACATGATAATTACTTAAATTAAAAAAAACTATTGCTATTATTGGGCATTAAGTAATCTCTATGCCTAAGAGGGCAAATAAAAAACTATAAAACACTTCCAGTTGAACACTGAGTTTTCTTAAGAAAACTATGGTTTAAAGTCATATCAGAGTGCATTAAGGTCAGTTGCCTATACCATAGGGCTAAGCTTTAGTTTACAATATATTTACTTCCATATAGACTGGGTTAGATTTGTTCCACCCCAAGGTCATCAACCATAGTCTAAAACCCCAAGCAGCCATCTTGATAGTGCACACGGAGGCTCATAACTGCGGCATGAGGGCATAGCCACTCCCATCGCTGAGAATGTTAACACGAAGTGCAGGCCTTAGTGGCTGTGTGTTGTGTGACAAATATACCCAGGTCAGTGTTGGTATTTCCACATTCTCCTACCCTGCCAACATACATGGCTTCTTAAAACTAGTACATGGCAAAGGGGTAAAAGCATTTGGAAGAGAAAATACATCTGCCCTGCATCCTGAGCACTTCAGAATCCAAAATTTTAAACCCTGTATTTATCCTCCAGCGAGGTGGCAGCAACTTTTTAATGAGGAACGACAACCGATCCACCAATGGTACAAAACGGAGCCCACCTGCAGCGCTGAGAATCTGTTTTCATAAAGAGTGATGCCCCACTCTTCTCAATTTATTTTCAGTTTTAACTTGATCAGCTCACTGATTTGAGTTCAATGTTAGATTATTTTGTGAATTCGCCCTCTTGCCCAAATTGCTAAAAGCCACAAGAAAACATTAACAGTAGCAAAAATCTAAGCCTACACTCTGTGATTAAATTTTTCCAGTGCTTTTCTAGCAAAAATAGTTCTCTAGTCACATAGTCCCCAACAACCTCGAGGCATAATCCAGAAGTATCCACAATCCTCACGGAGGCCCCAAAGGAGGTTAACTTATTTTCCTTGTCGGCTCCTAACTGAGCTCAGTGTGGGTTCGCCACACTCCGTCATCTGTTCCCTGTTCAGTTAACTTCTCCAGCTTGTGAGTCATCATCTGTCAACTTAAATGAATCAAAGGCTCTTTAAATTCTTTGTTTCAGTAGAAAACCAACAGAATCACCATTGTGGTGGACACCACGTAACCCCAGGTGCTGTTAGTGCCGTCAGAACACAGCCTTCCATCCTCAGCCCCTTTAGTATAGCTGAGTTTCAGAGATACGCCTCACTCAAAATCAAACTCCTTTTTGGGGGTAGCAATGGTGTTCTGGTAAGTGTTTAACAATGGTGTCTCCAATAAAGCAAGCAAACAAACTCAGATCTTTGTTGATTGATTTTTTAATTTTCATGAAGTAAATACTCCTTTCAGTGCTGATTTCAAGCTACAGATGTGACTGACTTCACTGAATATTGAGCTGTGAATGCACACAATCAGTTCGTGGGAGCCAGAGTGAGCAAGCTCCAGCAGACTCCTGCATGGTGGCCCGTATCCAACAACTGATTATGTGGGAGTAGAAAGACCTGGATAACTCAGGACAACTCAGAAGGTACTTTCCTGGGGTTGGATGAGGCGACTGTCAGGCCAACAACATAACTCATCCTTTCCATCCACCCAATTACTCCTTCCTTCCACAGGGACTGGTCCCAAGGACACTCCTTAATAAGCATTGTGCATCCTAAATTCTGTTTCTTAGGGAACCCAACCTGTACCAGTAATTTTTTTAAAATTTCTGTGTCTGTTGCCATAGATTCCCTTCCGTTTTAAAGAAAAAAAACTTTGCAGGCTTTTATACTTTTTGTAAAACAGAGACCCAATTTCAATATTAATGGAGGACCACCCTGGTGGTCCAGTGGTTGGGAGTTTGCCATACAATGCAGGAGAAGACCTGGGTTCAATCCCTGGTTGGGGAACCGGAATCCCGCATGTCAGTGAGTGGCTGGGCCCCTGTGCCGCAACTACTGAGACCATATGCCACAACTGGAGAGTTTGTGCATCACAATGAGGATGCCACGTGCTGCAGCTGAGACCCAGCACAGCCAACTAAATAAATACATATTACAAAATATTAATGGTAAGGCATCAGATTTGCAAAAAGATCATCAGGATTATAATTACAAATTTTTATAAGTTAATGAAAACCTTCAGAGGACATGGCAACATTCTGTAAACTCGAGTGTCTTTTTTGAGACTCCTGAGTCACAAATAACACTTACAGGATACATTATAATGCAAAATGCTGTTTGCATTTCTGCAACTTCAGGAAAGAAGGAACAATTTTTTTCCCTTCCTGTTCTGATAAAATTTATTTCATAAACTGTTAGAAGTGATTGCTATGTCAAGGCAAACCACTGGAAGTATATACTAACTAACATAATGGAGAAAGATATCAGGCTGGAGTAGCCCAAAACTTTTGATACAAAATAAAGAGCAGAAAAAGAATTTTTAACAAATGATCTGTGGCACACCTGGTGTTCTGTACCTACACTTTGATCTCATTCACAGTACTCTTTTGGACCTGGTACCAAATCCTGCCATATCCATGTCACCTTTGAAGGCACAGATGACTCACACCCAGGAAATATCTTGAGATTGTTTAAGGTTCTCTCTACCTAGGCTTACCCTGGAGCCCCTGTACTTCCGTGTCACTCATGAGCACACAAGTGGCATTCTGGAAACTCTATTCAGCTGTGATCTCACAACATTAAACATATTCCAAATCTCTATATACAACCCAGAGTCACTTCTAATTTGGTGGTTTGCTTCCTTGCTTGCTAGGACCCATGAGGCATAAGTACCCCCAGACTCATGGATTTCCTTCGGTTTGTTCACAATGCCACTCATCCTCCACTCCACTCAATCACACTGTTACAAATGGGGCTGTCTTCAGAACACCAGGACATAAAATGGCATAAGAAAGAAAGTTGGAGGACTAGTTGAGCTCAGACACTGCCTGTGTTGACACACTATTTTAAATGAATAGGTTATTGCTATTGTAATAATAAGTTATAATAATAGTCTAAATGGTGGTTGTTATTTGTAGGTGACCCAGTGGGTATCTGAATACTTCCTAATTTGGCTTTCACACAATGATAAGTTTCCTAAGGGCACAATTCATATCTGATTCTGTATAAAACAACAGCATAAAAAATAAAACCATGGCAGTGGTGATTCAGGTCTGATTGCAGTTCAGTTGTGGGGAGTGGCAGGGAAAGGGGGATCTCGTAACTAAAGTGCAAAGCACTTTTCTGCCTTAAGATGTAAGTACTGGGGCACAGTGCCTTAAAGTGGAGTTACCATTGGAAATGAACCATGCACATCAAGAAGTCTATAAACTGGACAGGGTGTAGAGAAAAGGGAACCTGCCTATGCTGTAGGTGGGACTATAAATTGGTACAACCATCATGGAGTTTCCTTAAAAAAACAAAAATAGAGCTACCATATGACCTAGCAATCCCACTCCTGGGCATATATCCAGTCGGGAAGATCTCCTGGAGAAGGAAATGGCAACCCACTCCAGTATTCTTGCCTAGAAAATCACTTGGACGGAGGAACCTGGTAGGCTACAGTCCATGGGGTCGCAAAGAGTTGGACATGACTGAGTGACTTCACTTTCCTTTCCTTTCCAAGGTAAGTCAGACAGAGATAGGCAAATGTCATATGATATTGCTTACATGTGGAATCTGAAAGAATGATACAAATGAATTTATTTCCAAGACAGAAATAGAGTCACAGACACAGAAAACAAACTCATGGTTACCAGGGGCACAGGCAGGTTGAGTGATAAACTTGGAGATTGGGATTGACATACACACTACTATGTGTGAAATATATAACTAATCAAGATCTATTGTAGGGCACAGGGAACGCTACTCAATACTATGTAATGACCTATATGGGAAAAGAATCTAAAAAAGAGTGGATACATGTATGTGTGTAACTGACTCACTTTCCTATACACCTGAAACTAACACAACATTGTAAATACACTATACTCCAATAAAAATTAAACAAAAAAAGAAATGAACCATGCAAATGTTGAAGTCCTGTGTCAGTTTGAGTTCTAAAATTTTGACATGGATTAATTTTTTGACTTATTTACTAATGATGGAAAACTAAAAGAAGTACTTGCACATTAAATGAAGTGATAAAAATGCATTTAATCCCATGATTATCCATTTTAAAAAAGGAAAAAGGAAGGATAATATTAGTAATAATGGCAACAGCAACAATGTGGCCATCTGTTTTGAGTATCTGCAATGTGCCCGACAATTGACGTTCGTTTATTAACAGTCAATAAAGCTATTGTTGTTTATTAATATAAACAGGATATCATAGACATGATGGCTTCAGTTTGTAACAGAAAAGTTTACAAAGAGAAAAGGAATCTGGATTACTAATGAAATACTGTCTCACTGCCCTCCCTCTGGCATTTGTCTGCAACCAGCCTCCCTTGTGGGGTGAACAGACTATGTTGAACTTAGGAGGAGCACTACAATTTCAACAGAAACTCTGCTTCCTACAAGCTCTATGATTTCACTTTGAATAATATGCATAAATCAATCCTACACAAAGAAATCAGACACAGCAGGATTGTGTGTGGATAACTGAGAGGCAAGAGGATATAACAATATATGTGTGTCCAGTTTATTTAGATCAAAACTAATAAATTAATTTGTGTTCAGCTTACAGACCTGAATATATCCATAGAAACATAAGAGGTAACAGAAGACTTCTAGGAATAATCACTATTCTTTCCTATTAAAGGTTTTATGATCACTTTTCTAGTTATTTTTTATGTTTATTCCCTGCATGGTTTACTGCCAGTTTGTTTCTGTTCAGCCTTGACCCCATTGCTCCTGCTTATACTGTGCTGTTTTTTGAAATGTTAGCTATTATCACCAATTTTACACCCTTCTACTATTTATCTCCTTGGTACTAAAGCAGTTCCTCATTTTTTTTTTACCTCAGCCAATTCTGTTTCCTCACATCCAAAAAATGATTGAAGTAGCCTGATTTGTTTTCTGTATCTTCCTGCCATAGCCATGAGAAGGTGATCATGACACACACAACGTGTTGAGTCATTGTGAAGGTTCGGTGAGGTACAGTATGTGACTGACACTGAGGCATTTAACAAATGTTAATCTCCCCTCCCACACCTTCATTTTTCTGTTACATAAGTTATAGTTATTATTACAGTATCTGTCTCTGGCTAATCTCCTTTGGAACAAAATTCTTTAGGTGAACAATTCATTCCTGTTGAACTGGTTGCACCCATCAAACAGAACAAGACCTAAAACAAACAGCTTTGTATTTACTTAAGCAGAACAAGACCTAAAACAGCTTTGTGTTTACATAATGTCCACAGGGCTCAAGAGCCTAGACATCGTTTTCTTCTGCACTTTTCATTTGCGCCTCATGACGAGCCTCTGAGAGAGGTAATAATCTAAGGAAAACTGAGGCACAAGATAGTAATGACTTGTTAAGGTCACCCGCCCAATTAGTAGAAGAGCTGGGCTATGCTGTTTTCTGTTTCTCAACTATCCTGTCCATGAGACTGTGATGTTTCCCAAGGAAATGCTTGCAAACAACCCTTTGCAATTAAAAATACACATAACAGGTACAAAATCTCCTAACTTAGTCTATATGGGACATAAGGATCTCTGTTCTCAGCTGGAAAGACTTCATTTTGCAAAAGACCCCCACAGCATTTAGTATAAACCTAATTTCAAACACACACACACACACCCCCCTTAAGAGTTCTCAGTCAGAAACAGTCAGGCAACAGCCCACTTGACCCAAAGCCAATTTCAAGAGCCAAATTTTCCCCAACCACAGCAAGGCAGGATGGAGCAGCCATAATTATTTCTATGAGATAATCCTACCACCTCAGGTTTGCTAAGGTGCAAGTGAATGCACTTAATTGCTCATCTGTGTATTTGCTTGAATGTAATCAACCACTTACTGGGAGTTGCTGTCTAACTATTAGGATATTGGCACAAGAAAAGCTAAATAAATTAGAGAGAGTTCACTTACTATAAAAGCTGCCTTTGGAAGCAAAGGCATGAACATTCCCCCATGTTCAGAGGCAGGGGAGACTGAAAGAGATTGAGGTTGGAAGTCAGGCTACAGTCATAACCAAATGCTTCCTCCTCATGGGCCCTGCCTCCTCTCTGTTAATGCAGGCAGGGCCCAGAAGTGCTGACCTCGGAGACTGCACATGGGTCACGCTGGAGCAATGGCCAGTTGATCGAATGTACCTATTACACCCAGAGCCAGCACCAGCCTGAAATGAGCTGTGCTCGATGAGCAAAGAGAGCCAAAGGCTGGCTTTTTATAGCACTGTATAGGATGAATAACAGCTGTTCCTTCAAGCATGAATACGACAACAAGGGGAGGAGAAGGCTAGACAAGGCAGAAAAACAAACAGCATGATGTTTGGTCTCCGGAGTAATTATGTTGATATCTGGGTGTTTGTCTTTTGTCCCCAGGGTCTCCCGCATTGGGGCCTGACCACAATCTGCCCCAGGGCTGGAGCTCTGAGAAAAGTGGCAAGCCCACGGGCTGCTGCAGAAAAGATTCCATGTGCTCCTTAAAAACAGAATAAAAGGATAACTGGGCCTTTTCTCCTGCAAAGAGACCTTTCTGAGCAAAGACTGGAGGCAGAAGTCCCCTCAGGTAACAGCCACACTTAAAAGAAAGATTAACTGTGAAATGATGGGTCTTCAAAGATTAAAGGACCCACAGCCGAGGTTTTCTTCTTAGATCTTAAGTGACTCTATAATGTTTTGAAGGTTCTATCAAATGCCACCTTCCTTCACCTATTGTCCCAGCCTCTGGTTCCTCTCTATTTATTGTACCCGATCCACTGCTCTGGAACTTCAGGTACAGTTTTGTCGGCTCTTCGCTTGTTTGACTGCGTGCACATTTGCATTTAGAATGAAATCAGTATTTCAGAGTGAAGTAAGTCCGAAAGAGAAAAACAAATATTGTATATTAACACATACATGTGGATAATAGAAAAATGATACCAGTGAACCTATTTTCAGGGCAGAAATAGAGACATAGACATAGGGAACAGACTTGTGGACCCAGGGGGAAGGGAGAGGGTGGGGCGAATTGGGAGAGCAGCACTGGCATATATATACACTATCATGTGTGAAAGATTAGTTCATGGGAAGCTGCTATATAGCACAGGGAGCTCAGCTCAGTGTTCTGTGATGACTTAGAGGGATTGGATAGCGGCATGGGAGGGAGGCGATATATGTATACATAAGGTTGATTCATGATGTTGTACAGCAGAAACTAACACAGCATTGTAAAGCAATTATATTCCAATAAAAAATGAAAATTAAAACAGTAGAATGATATCAGTATTTAAAACAGTATCATTTGTATGCATCATAACACATAGGAAGAATTCATCTGTTGCTAAAGGAAGTGCTGGTCCCCTTGGCTTTTGTAATAGATTGCATTCTTTCCAGCGTGACCTTCAAAGATCACGTGCTCACATCCTCTTCTCTCCAATCCAATCATGTGTTGTTTCCTGATCTGTTTTAGCCCAGAAATGCACCTCTATGTTCCTTGCTATTTTCCACCCTCAAGCAGAACTACCTACAATTTATGGGGCCCAGTGAAAAATGAAAGTGTGGGAGATTCTGTTTACAAAGCAGAGGAAAAAATGCCACGAAAGGCAATAAAATATAAAGTCATTCCTTTCTTCTATGGTGTCTTACTCTCTCTAAACTTGGCACGGTATGTTTAATTAGCTATTTAATGTTATTCAAAGTTAAGCAAAATTAAAAATTTTAATCATTAGCATACACTTTACCGTTCATCGTTATATGGTGCTATGCCACTTTTAAATGCAAATAGAGGAGCACTTAACTTGTTTACAGAATCACAGAAATTATACAATTCATTTTCATAGCTTATACAAGCTTTTACCACAAGAGCGGAAATGCTGCACAAAACCAACCCAGTTGATTTTGCTTCATTTCTTGATAAAAGCACATTTACCAATCTCGTCTACCTTCAGCTTACTGATGAGTAAGAAAGACCTAAAAAAATAAAGGAACTGGAACCAGGGGTCCTCCTATCTTTCCCTTTGATGTCATCATCCCAGTGACAGTGGTTGGCTAGTACAGGAAAGTAAATAAATAAAAAAGTTTATGATAAGTTTCTCTGATTCCTTTGTTGCAATGGTGAATGGTATTGTTTCCTTAATTTCTCTTTCTGTTTTTTCATTGTTAGTATATAGGAATGCAAGGGATTTCTGTGTGTTAATTTTATATCCTGCAACTTTACTATATTCATTGATTAGTTCTAGTATTTTCCTGGTAGAGTAGCCTTTTAGGGTTTTCTATGTGAGGATCATGTCCATCTGCAAAACAGTGAGAGTTTTCACTTCTTTCTTTTCCTTCTGGTTCCTTTTCTTCTTTTTTCTGTCTGATTGCTGTGGCCAAAACTCACAAACACTATGTTGAACAGTAGTGTGAGAGTGGGCACCTTGGTTCTTGTTCCTGGATTTCAGGGGAAATGCTTTCAATTTTTCAACCCATTGAGGAGTGATGCTTGCTGTGGTTTGGATCATATATAGCTTTTATTATGTGGGTATGTTCATTCTATT